>NW_028255841.1:0-97853 GCF_964263255.1 Lissotriton vulgaris
TGTTTAAAGTCATTTCTGTGCCTGAAACGGGTCAAAATTGAAGCTTTTGAGTAAGCAAAACTCTGTAAAAATGGCAATTTTGGTCACTTTGAGGGTTTAAAAAGTGGCTATTCAACATGAGGCACGATCCAATTGACATTTTGAATCATTTTTGGTACAGTCCAAAAAATCAATTTTCGGATGAAAAACGATGACTCCGGACCTGTCGAACAATCCCAAAATGGTCAATATGGATGAAATTTTAACATTTAATCTTTTGACTCTAAATGACTGTTGGATGTGAATTATGACTTTGTCAACTAAAATAAGTGTGTTTAAAGTCATTTCTGTGCCTGAAACGGGTCAAAATTGAAGCTTTTGAGTAAGCAAAACTCTGTAAAAATGGCAATTTTGGTCACTGTGAGGGTTTAAAAAGTGGTTATTCAACATGAGGCACGATCCAATTGACATTTTGAATCATTTTTGGTACAGTCCAAAAAATCAATTTTCGTATGAAAAACGATGACTCCGGACCTGTCGAACGATCCCAAAATGGTCAATATGGATGAAATTTTAACATTTAATCTTTTGACTCTAAATGACTGTTGGATGTGAATTATGACTTTGTCAACTAAAATAAGTGTGTTTAAAGTCATTTCTGTGCCTGAAACGGGTCAAAATTGAAGCTTTTGAGTAAGCAAAACTCTGTAAAAATGGCAATTTTGGTCACTGTGAGGGTTTAAAAAGTGGCTATTCAACATGAGGCACGATCCAATTGACATTTTGAATCATTTTTGGTACAGTCCAAAAAATCAATTTTCGGATGAAAAACGATGACCTGTCGAACGATCCCAAAATGGTCAATATGGATGAAATTTTAACATTTAATCTTTTGACTCTAAATGACTGTTGGATGTGAATTATGACTTTGTCAACTAAAATAAGTGTGTTTAAAGTCATTTCTGTGCCTGAAACGGGTCAAAATTGAAGCTTTTGAGTAAGCAAAACTCTGTAAAAATGGCAATTTTGGTCACTGTGAGGGTTTAAAAAGTGGTTATTCAACATGAGGCACGATCCAATTGACATTTTGAATCATTTTTGGTACAGTCCAAAAAATCAATTTTCGATGAAAAACGATGACTCCGACCTGTCGAACAATCCCAAAATGGTCAATATGGATGAAATTTTAACATTTAATCTTTTGACTCTAAATGACTGTTGGATGTGAATTATGACTTTGTCAACTAAAATAAGTGTGTTTAAAGTCATTTCTGTGCCTGAAACGGGTCAAAATTGAAGCTTTTGAGTAAGCAAAACTCTGTAAAAATGGCAATTTTGGTCACTTTGAGGGTTTAAAAAGTGGCTATTCAACATGAGGCACGATCCAATTGACATTTTGAATCATTTTTGGTACAGTCCAAAAAATCAATTTTCGGATGAAAAACGATGACTCCGGACCTGTCGAACAATCCCAAAATGGTCAATATGAATGAAATTTTAACATTTAATCTTTTGACTCTAAATGACTGTTGGATGTGAATTATGACTTTGTCAACTAAAATAAGTGTGTTTAAAGTCATTTCTGTGCCTGAAACGGGTCAAAATTGAAGCTTTTGAGTAAGCAAAACTCTGTAAAAATGGCAATTTTGGTCACTGTGAGGGTTAAAAAAGTGGTTATTCAACATGAGGCACGATCCAATTGACATTTTGAATCATTTTTGGTACAGTCCAAAAAATCAATTTTCGTATGAAAAACGATGACTCCGGACCTGTCGAACGATCCCAAAATGGTCAATATGGATGAAATTTTAACATTTAATCTTTTGACTCTAAATGACTGTTGGATGTGAATTATGACTTTGTCAACTAAAATAAGTGTGTTTAAAGTCATTTCTGTGCCTGAAACGGGTCAAAATTGAAGCTTTTGAGTAAGCAAAACTCTGTAAAAATGGCAATTTTGGTCACTGTGAGGGTTTAAAAAGTGGCTATTCAACATGAGGCACGATCCAATTGACATTTTGAATCATTTTTGGTACAGTCCAAAAAATCAATTTTCGGATGAAAAACGATGACCTGTCGAACGATCCCAAAATGGTCAATATGGATGAAATTTTAACATTTAATCTTTTGACTCTAAATGACTGTTGGATGTGAATTATGACTTTGTCAACTAAAATAAGTGTGTTTAAAGTCATTTCTGTGCCTGAAACGGGTCAAAATTGAAGCTTTTGAGTAAGCAAAACTCTGTAAAAATGGCAATTTTGGTCACTGTGAGGGTTTAAAAAGTGGTTATTCAACATGAGGCACGATCCAATTGACATTTTGAATCATTTTTGGTACAGTCCAAAAAATCAATTTTCGGATGAAAAACGATGACTCCGGACCTGTCGAACAATCCCAAAATGGTCAATATGGATGAAATTTTAACATTTAATCTTTTGACTCTAAATGACTGTTGGATGTGAATTATGACTTTGTCAACTAAAATAAGTGTGTTTAAAGTCATTTCTGTGCCTGAAACGGGTCAAAATTGAAGCTTTTGAGTAAGCAAAACTCTGTAAAAATGGCAATTTTGGTCACTGTGAGGGTTTAAAAAGTGGTTATTCAACATGAGGCACGATCCAATTGACATTTTGAATCATTTTTGGTACAGTCCAAAAAATCAATTTTCGTATGAAAAACGATGACTCCGGACCTGTCGAACGATCCCAAAATGGTCAATATGGATGAAATTTTAACATTTAATCTTTTGACTCTAAATGACTGTTGGATGTGAATTATGACTTTGTCAACTAAAATAAGTGTGTTTAAAGTCATTTCTGTGCCTGAAACGGGTCAAAATTGAAGCTTTTGAGTAAGCAAAACTCTGTAAAATGGCAATTTTGGTCACTGTGAGGGTTTAAAAAGTGGTTATTCAACATGAGGCACGATCCATTTGACATTTTGAATCATTTTTGGTACAGTCCAAAAAATCAATTTTCGGATGAAAAACGAGACTCCGGACCTGTCGAACGATCCCAAAATGGTCAATATGGATGAAATTTTAACATTTAATCTTTTGACTCTAAATGACTGTTGGATGTGAATTATGACTTTGTCAACTAAAATAAGTGTGTTTAAAGTCATTTCTGTGCCTGAAACGGGTCAAAATTGAAGCTTTTGAGTAAGCAAAACTCTGTAAAAATGGCAATTTTGGTCACTGTGAGGGTTTAAAAAGTGGTTATTCAACATGAGGCACGATCCAATTAACATTTTGAATCATTTTTGGTACAGTCCAAAAAATCAATTTTCGGATGAAAAACGATGACTCCGGACCTGTCGAACGATCCCAAAATGGTCAATATGGATGAAATTTTAACATTTAATCTTTTGACTCTAAATGACTGTTGGATGTGAATTATGACTTTGTCAACTAAAATAAGTGTGTTTAAAGTCATTTCTGTGCCTGAAACGGGTCAAAATTGAAGCTTTTGAGTAAGCAAAACTCTGTAAAAATGGCAATTTTGGTCACTTTGAGGGTTTAAAAAGTGGCTATTCAACATGAGGCACGATCCAATTGACATTTTGAATCATTTTTGGTACAGTCCAAAAAATCAATTTTCGGATGAAAAACGATGACTCCGGACCTGTCGAACAATCCCAAAATGGTCAATATGGATGAAATTTTAACATTTAATCTTTTGACTCTAAATGACTGTTGGATGTGAATTATGACTTTGTCAACTAAAATAAGTGTGTTTAAAGTCATTTCTGTGCCTGAAACGGGTCAAAATTGAAGCTTTTGAGTAAGCAAAACTCTGTAAAAATGGCAATTTTGGTCACTGTGAGGGTTTAAAAAGTGGCTATTCAACATGAGGCACGATCCAATTGACATTTTGAATCATTTTTGGTACAGTCCAAAAAATCAATTTTCGGATGAAAAACGACGACTCCGGACCTGTCGAACGATCCCAAAATGGTCAATATGGATGAAATTTTAACATTTAATCTTTTGACTCTAAATGACTGTTGGATGTGAATTATGACTTTGTCAACTAAAATAAGTGTGTTTAAAGTCATTTCTGTGCCTGAAACGGGTCAAAATTGATGCTTTTGAGTAAGAAAAACTCTGTAAAAATGGCAATTTTGGTCACTGTGAGGGTTTAAAAAGTGGTTATTCAACATGAGGCACGATCCAATTGACATTTTGAATCATTTTTGGTACAGTCCAAAAAATCAATTTTCGGATGAAAAACGATGACTCCGGACCTGTCGAACAATCCCAAAATGGTCAATATGGATGAAATTTTAACATTTAATCTTTTGACTCTAAATGACTGTTGGATGTGAATTATGACTTTGTCAACTAAAATAAGTGTGTTTAAAGTCATTTCTGTGCCTAAAACGGGTCAAAATTGAAGCTTTTGAGTAAGCAAAACTCTGTAAAAATGGCAATTTTGGTCACTTTGAGGGTTTAAAAAGTGGCTATTCAACATGAGGCACGATCCAATTGACATTTTGAATCATTTTTGGTACAGTCCAAAAAATCAATTTTCGGATGAAAAACGATGACTCCGGACCTGTCGAACAATCCCAAAATGGTCAATATGGATGAAATTTTAACATTTAATCTTTTGACTCTAAATGACTGTTGGATGTGAATTATGACTTTGTCAACTAAAATAAGTGTGTTTAAAGTCATTTCTGTGCCTGAAACGGGTCAAAATTGAAGCTCTTGAGTAAGCAAAACTCTGTAAAAATGGCAATTTTGGTCACTGTGAGGGTTTAAAAAGTGGCTATTCAACATGAGGCACGATCCAATTGACATTTTGAATCATTTTTGGTACAGTCCAAAAAATCAATTTTCGGATGAAAAACGATGACTCCGGACCTGTCGAACGATCCCAAAATGGTCAATATGGATGAAATTTTAACATTTAATCTTTTGACTCTAAATGACTGTTGGATGTGAATTATGACTTTGTCAACTAAAATAAGTGTGTTTAAAGTCATTTCTGTGCCTGAAACGGTCAAAATTGAAGCTTTTGAGTAAGCAAAACTCTGTAAAAATGGCAATTTTGGTCACTGTGAGGGTTTAAAAAGTGGTTATTCAACATGAGGCACGATCCAATTGACATTTTGAATCATTTTTGGTACAGTCCAAAAAATCAATTTTCGGATGAAAAACGATGACTCCGGACCTGTCGAACGATCCCAAAATGGTCAATATGGATGAAATTTTAACATTTAATCTTTTGACTCTAAATGACTGTTGGATGTGAATTATGACTTTGTCAACTAAAATAAGTGTGTTTAAAGTCATTTCTGTGCCTGAAACGGGTCAAAATTGAAGCTTTTGAGTAAGCAAACTCTGTAAAAATGGCAATTTTGGTCACTTTGAGGGTTTAAAAAGTGGCTATTCAACATGAGGCACGATCCAATTGACATTTTGAATCATTTTTGGTACAGTCCAAAAAATCAATTTTCGGATGAAAAACGATGACTCCGGAGCTGTCGAACAATCCCAAAATGGTCAATATGGATGAAATTTTAACATTTAATCTTTTGACTCTAAATGACTGTTGGATGTGAATTATGACTTTGTCAACTAAATAAGTGTGTTTAAAGTCATTTCTGTGCCTGAAACGGGTCAAAATTGAAGCTTTTGAGTAAGCAAAACTCTGTAAAAATGGCAATTTTGGTCACCGTGAGGGTTTAAAAAGTGGCTATTCAACATGAGGCACGATCCAATTGACATTTTGAATCATTTTTGGTACAGTCCAAAAAATCAATTTTCGGATGAAAAACGATGACTCCGGACCTGTCGAACGATCCCAAAATGGTCAATATGGATGAAATTTTAACATTTAATCTTTTGACTCTAAATGACTGTTGGATGTGAATTATGACTTTGTCAACTAAAATAAGTGTGTTTAAAGTCATTTCTGTGCCTGAAACGGGTCAAAATTGAAGCTTTTGAGTAAGCAAAACTCTGTAAAAATGGCAATTTTGGTCACTTTGAGGGTTTAAAAAGTGGCTATTCAACATGAGGCACGATCCAATTGACATTTTGAATCATTTTTGGTACAGTCCAAAAAATCAATTTTCGGATGAAAAACGATGACTCCGGACCTGTCGAACAATCCCAAAATGGTCAATATGGATGAAATTTTAACATTTAATCTTTTGACTCTAAATGACTGTTGGATGTGAATTATGACTTTGTCAACTAAAATAAGTGTGTTTAAAGTCATTTCTGTGCCTGAAACGGGTCAAAATTGAAGCTTTTGAGTAAGCAAAACTCTGTAAAAATGGCAATTTTGGTCACTGTGAGGGTTTAAAAAGTGGCTATTCAACATGAGGCACGATCCAATTGACATTTTGAATCATTTTTGGTACAGTCCAAAAAATCAATTTTCGGATGAAAAACGACGACTCCGGACCTGTCGAACGATCCCAAAATGGTCAATATGGATGAAATTTTAACATTTAATCTTTTGACTCTAAATGACTGTTGGATGTGAATTATGACTTTGTCAACTAAAATAAGTGTGTTTAAAGTCATTTCTGTGCCTGAAACGGGTCAAAATTGATGCTTTTGAGTAAGAAAAACTCTGTAAAAATGGCAATTTTGGTCACTGTGAGGGTTTAAAAAGTGGTTATTCAACATGAGGCACGATCCAATTGACATTTTGAATCATTTTTGGTACAGTCCAAAAAATCAATTTTCGGATGAAAAACGATGACTCCGGACCTGTCGAACAATCCCAAAATGGTCAATATGGATGAAATTTTAACATTTAATCTTTTGACTCTAAATGACTGTTGGATGTGAATTATGACTTTGTCAACTAAAATAAGTGTGTTTAAAGTCATTTCTGTGCCTAAAACGGGTCAAAATTGAAGCTTTTGAGTAAGCAAAACTCTGTAAAAATGGCAATTTTGGTCACTTTGAGGGTTTAAAAAGTGGCTATTCAACATGAGGCACGATCCACTTGACATTTTGAATCATTTTTGGTACAGTCCAAAAAATCAATTTTCGGATGAAAAACGATGACTCCGGACCTGTCGAACAATCCCAAAATGGTCAATATGGATGAAATTTTAACATTTAATCTTTTGACTCTAAATGACTGTTGGATGTGAATTATGACTTTGTCAACTAAAATAAGTGTGTTTAAAGTCATTTCTGTGCCTGAAACGGGTCAAAATTGAAGCTTTTGAGTAAGCAAAACTCTGTAAAAATGGCAATTTTGGTCACTGTGAGGGTTTAAAAAGTGGCTATTCAACATGAGGCACGATCCAATTGACATTTTGAATCATTTTTGGTACAGTCCAAAAAATCAATTTTCGGATGAAAAACGATGACTCCGGACCTGTCGAACAATCCCAAAATGGTCAATATGGATGAAATTTTAACATTTAATCTTTTGACTCTAAATGACTGTTGGATGTGAATTATGACTTTGTCAACTAAAATAAGTGTGTTTAAAGTCATTTCTGTGCCTGAAACGGGTCAAAATTGAAGCTTTTGAGTAAGCAAAACTCTGTAAAAATGGCAATTTTGGTCACTGTGAGGGTTTAAAAAGTGGCTATTCAACATGAGGCACGATCCAATTGACATTTTGAATCATTTTTGGTACAGTCCAAAAAATCAATTTTCGGATGAAAAACGACGACTCCGGACCTGTCGAACGATCCCAAAATGGTCAATATGGATGAAATTTTAACATTTAATCTTTTGACTCTAAATGACTGTTGGATGTGAATTATGACTTTGTCAACTAAAATAAGTGTGTTTAAAGTCATTTCTGTGCCTGAAACGGTCAAAATTGAAGCTTTTGAGTAAGCAAAACTCTGTAAAAATGGCAATTTTGGTCACTGTGAGGGTTTAAAAAGTGGTTATTCAACATGAGGCACGATCCAATTGACATTTTGAATCATTTTTGGTACAGTCCAAAAAATCAATTTTCGGATGAAAAACGATGACTCCGGACCTGTCGAACGATCCCAAAATGGTCAATATGGATGAAATTTTAACATTTAATCTTTTGACTCTAAATGACTGTTGGATGTGAATTATGACTTTGTCAACTAAAATAAGTGTGTTTAAAGTCATTTCTGTGCCTGAAACGGGTCAAAATTGAAGCTTTTGAGTAAGCAAAACTCTGTAAAAATGGCAATTTTGGTCACTTTGAGGGTTTAAAAAGTGGCTATTCAACATGAGGCACGATCCAATTGACATTTTGAATCATTTTTGGTACAGTCCAAAAAATCAATTTTCGGATGAAAAACGATGACTCCGGAGCTGTCGAACAATCCCAAAATGGTCAATATGGATGAAATTTTAACATTTAATCTTTTGACTCTAAATGACTGTTGGATGTGAATTATGACTTTGTCAACTAAAATAAGTGTGTTTAAAGTCATTTCTGTGCCTGAAACGGGTCAAAATTGAAGCTTTTGAGTAAGCAAAACTCTGTAAAAATGGCAATTTTGGTCACCGTGAGGGTTTAAAAAGTGGCTATTCAACATGAGGCACGATCCAATTGACATTTTGAATCATTTTTGGTACAGTCCAAAAAATCAATTTTCGGATGAAAAACGATGACTCCGGACCTGTCGAACGATCCCAAAATGGTCAATATGGATGAAATTTTAACATTTAATCTTTTGACTCTAAATGACTGTTGGATGTGAATTATGACTTTGTCAACTAAAATAAGTGTGTTTAAAGTCATTTCTGTGCCTGAAACGGGTCAAAATTGAAGCTTTTGAGTAAGCAAAACTCTGTAAAAATGGCAATTTTGGTCACTTTGAGGGTTTAAAAAGTGGCTATTCAACATGAGGCACGATCCAATTGACATTTTGAATCATTTTTGGTACAGTCCAAAAAATCAATTTTCGGATGAAAAACGATGACTCCGGAGCTGTCGAACAATCCCAAAATGGTCAATATGGATGAAATTTTAACATTTAATCTTTTGACTCTAAATGACTGTTGGATGTGAATTATGACTTTGTCAACTAAAATAAGTGTGTTTAAAGTCATTTCTGTGCCTGAAACGGGTCAAAATTGAAGCTTTTGAGTAAGCAAAACTCTGTAAAAATGGCAATTTTGGTCACCGTGAGGGTTTAAAAAGTGGCTATTCAACATGAGGCACGATCCAATTGACATTTTGAATCATTTTTGGTACAGTCCAAAAAATCAATTTTCGGATGAAAAACGATGACTCCGGACCTGTCGAACGATCCCAAAATGGTCAATATGGATGAAATTTTAACATTTAATCTTTTGACTCTAAATGACTGTTGGATGTGAATTATGACTTTGTCAACTAAAATAAGTGTGTTTAAAGTCATTTCTGTGCCTGAAACGGGTCAAAATTGAAGCTTTTGAGTAAGCAAAACTCTGTAAAAATGGCAATTTTGGTCACTTTGAGGGTTTAAAAAGTGGCTATTCAACATGAGGCACGATCCAATTGACATTTTGAATCATTTTTGGTACAGTCCAAAAAATCAATTTTCGGATGAAAAACGATGACTCCGGACCTGTCGAACAATCCCAAAATGGTCAATATGGATGAAATTTTAACATTTAATCTTTTGACTCTAAATGACTGTTGGATGTGAATTATGACTTTGTCAACTAAAATAAGTGTGTTTAAAGTCATTTCTGTGCCTGAAACGGGTCAAAATTGAAGCTTTTGAGTAAGCAAAACTCTGTAAAAATGGCAATTTTGGTCACTGTGAGGGTTTAAAAAGTGGCTATTCAACATGAGGCACGATCCAATTGACATTTTGAATCATTTTTGGTACAGTCCAAAAAATCAATTTTCGGATGAAAAACGACGACTCCGGACCTGTCGAACGATCCCAAAATGGTCAATATGGATGAAATTTTAACATTTAATCTTTTGACTCTAAATGACTGTTGGATGTGAATTATGACTTTGTCAACTAAAATAAGTGTGTTTAAAGTCATTTCTGTGCCTGAAACGGGTCAAAATTGATGCTTTTGAGTAAGAAAAACTCTGTAAAAATGGCAATTTTGGTCACTGTGAGGGTTTAAAAAGTGGTTATTCAACATGAGGCACGATCCAATTGACATTTTGAATCATTTTTGGTACAGTCCAAAAAATCAATTTTCGGATGAAAAACGATGACTCCGGACCTGTCGAACAATCCCAAAATGGTCAATATGGATGAAATTTTAACATTTAATCTTTTGACTCTAAATGACTGTTGGATGTGAATTATGACTTTGTCAACTAAAATAAGTGTGTTTAAAGTCATTTCTGTGCCTAAAACGGGTCAAAATTGAAGCTTTTGAGTAAGCAAAACTCTGTAAAAATGGCAATTTTGGTCACTTTGAGGGTTTAAAAAGTGGCTATTCAACATGAGGCACGATCCACTTGACATTTTGAATCATTTTTGGTACAGTCCAAAAAATCAATTTTCGGATGAAAAACGATGACTCCGGACCTGTCGAACAATCCCAAAATGGTCAATATGGATGAAATTTTAACATTTAATCTTTTGACTCTAAATGACTGTTGGATGTGAATTATGACTTTGTCAACTAAAATAAGTGTGTTTAAAGTCATTTCTGTGCCTGAAACGGGTCAAAATTGAAGCTTTTGAGTAAGCAAAACTCTGTAAAAATGGCAATTTTGGTCACTGTGAGGGTTTAAAAAGTGGCTATTCAACATGAGGCACGATCCAATTGACATTTTGAATCATTTTTGGTACAGTCCAAAAAATCAATTTTCGGATGAAAAACGATGACTCCGGACCTGTCGAACAATCCCAAAATGGTCAATATGGATGAAATTTTAACATTTAATCTTTTGACTCTAAATGACTGTTGGATGTGAATTATGACTTTGTCAACTAAAATAAGTGTGTTTAAAGTCATTTCTGTGCCTGAAACGGGTCAAAATTGAAGCTTTTGAGTAAGCAAAACTCTGTAAAAATGGCAATTTTGGTCACTGTGAGGGTTTAAAAAGTGGCTATTCAACATGAGGCACGATCCAATTGACATTTTGAATCATTTTTGGTACAGTCCAAAAAATCAATTTTCGGATGAAAAACGACGACTCCGGACCTGTCGAACGATCCCAAAATGGTCAATATGGATGAAATTTTAACATTTAATCTTTTGACTCTAAATGACTGTTGGATGTGAATTATGACTTTGTCAACTAAAATAAGTGTGTTTAAAGTCATTTCTGTGCCTGAAACGGGTCAAAATTGATGCTTTTGAGTAAGAAAAACTCTGTAAAAATGGCAATTTTGGTCACTGTGAGGGTTTAAAAAGTGGTTATTCAACATGAGGCACGATCCAATTGACATTTTGAATCATTTTTGGTACAGTCCAAAAAATCAATTTTCGGATGAAAAACGATGACTCCGGACCTGTCGAACAATCCCAAAATGGTCAATATGGATGAAATTTTAACATTTAATCTTTTGACTCTAAATGACTGTTGGATGTGAATTATGACTTTGTCAACTAAAATAAGTGTGTTTAAAGTCATTTCTGTGCCTAAAACGGGTCAAAATTGAAGCTTTTGAGTAAGCAAAACTCTGTAAAAATGGCAATTTTGGTCACTTTGAGGGTTTAAAAAGTGGCTATTCAACATGAGGCACGATCCACTTGACATTTTGAATCATTTTTGGTACAGTCCAAAAAATCAATTTTCGGATGAAAAACGATGACTCCGGACCTGTCGAACAATCCCAAAATGGTCAATATGGATGAAATTTTAACATTTAATCTTTTGACTCTAAATGACTGTTGGATGTGAATTATGACTTTGTCAACTAAAATAAGTGTGTTTAAAGTCATTTCTGTGCCTGAAACGGGTCAAAATTGAAGCTTTTGAGTAAGCAAAACTCTGTAAAAATGGCAATTTTGGTCACTGTGAGGGTTTAAAAAGTGGCTATTCAACATGAGGCACGATCCAATTGACATTTTGAATCATTTTTGGTACAGTCCAAAAAATCAATTTTCGGATGAAAAACGATGACTCCGGACCTGTCGAACAATCCCAAAATGGTCAATATGGATGAAATTTTAACATTTAATCTTTTGACTCTAAATGACTGTTGGATGTGAATTATGACTTTGTCAACTAAAATAAGTGTGTTTAAAGTCATTTCTGTGCCTGAAACGGGTCAAAATTGAAGCTTTTGAGTAAGCAAAACTCTGTAAAAATGGCAATTTTGGTCACTGTGAGGGTTTAAAAAGTGGCTATTCAACATGAGGCACGATCCAATTGACATTTTGAATCATTTTTGGTACAGTCCAAAAAATCAATTTTCGGATGAAAAACGACGACTCCGGACCTGTCGAACGATCCCAAAATGGTCAATATGGATGAAATTTTAACATTTAATCTTTTGACTCTAAATGACTGTTGGATGTGAATTATGACTTTGTCAACTAAAATAAGTGTGTTTAAAGTCATTTCTGTGCCTGAAACGGGTCAAAATTGATGCTTTTGAGTAAGAAAAACTCTGTAAAAATGGCAATTTTGGTCACTGTGAGGGTTTAAAAAGTGGTTATTCAACATGAGGCACGATCCAATTGACATTTTGAATCATTTTTGGTACAGTCCAAAAAATCAATTTTCGGATGAAAAACGATGACTCCGGACCTGTCGAACAATCCCAAAATGGTCAATATGGATGAAATTTTAACATTTAATCTTTTGACTCTAAATGACTGTTGGATGTGAATTATGACTTTGTCAACTAAAATAAGTGTGTTTAAAGTCATTTCTGTGCCTAAAACGGGTCAAAATTGAAGCTTTTGAGTAAGCAAAACTCTGTAAAAATGGCAATTTTGGTCACTTTGAGGGTTTAAAAAGTGGCTATTCAACATGAGGCACGATCCACTTGACATTTTGAATCATTTTTGGTACAGTCCAAAAAATCAATTTTCGGATGAAAAACGATGACTCCGGACCTGTCGAACAATCCCAAAATGGTCAATATGGATGAAATTTTAACATTTAATCTTTTGACTCTAAATGACTGTTGGATGTGAATTATGACTTTGTCAACTAAAATAAGTGTGTTTAAAGTCATTTCTGTGCCTGAAACGGGTCAAAATTGAAGCTTTTGAGTAAGCAAAACTCTGTAAAAATGGCAATTTTGGTCACTGTGAGGGTTTAAAAAGTGGCTATTCAACATGAGGCACGATCCAATTGACATTTTGAATCATTTTTGGTACAGTCCAAAAAATCAATTTTCGGATGAAAAACGATGACTCCGGACCTGTCGAACGATCCCAAAATGGTCAATATGGATGAAATTTTAACATTTAATCTTTTGACTCTAAATGACTGTTGGATGTGAATTATGACTTTGTCAACTAAAATAAGTGTGTTTAAAGTCATTTCTGTGCCTGAAACGGTCAAAATTGAAGCTTTTGAGTAAGCAAAACTCTGTAAAAATGGCAATTTAGGTCACTGTGAGGGTTTAAAAAGTGGTTATTCAACATGAGGCACGATCCAATTGACATTTTGAATCATTTTTGGTACAGTCCAAAAAATCAATTTTCGGATGAAAAACGATGACTCTGGACCTGTCGAACGATCCCAAAATGGTCAATATGGATGAAATTTTAACATTTAATCTTTTGACTCTAAATGACTGTTGGATGTGAATTATGACTTTGTCAACTAAAATAAGTGTGTTTAAAGTCATTTCTGTGCCTGAAACGGGTCAAAATTGAAGCTTTTGAGTAAGCAAAACTCTGTAAAAATGGCAATTTTGGTCACTTTGAGGGTTTAAAAAGTGGCTATTCAACATGAGGCACGATCCAATTGACATTTTGAATCATTTTTGGTACAGTCCAAAAAATCAATTTTCGGATGAAAAACGATGACTCCGGACCTGTCGAACAATCCCAAAATGGTCAATATGGATGAAATTTTAACATTTAATCTTTTGACTCTAAATGACTGTTGGATGTGAATTATGACTTTGTCAACTAAAATAAGTGTGTTTAAAGTCATTTCTGTGCCTGAAACGGGTCAAAATTGAAGCTTTTGAGTAAGCAAAACTCTGTAAAAATGGCAATTTTGGTCACCGTGAGGGTTTAAAAAGTGGCTATTCAACATGAGGCACGATCCAATTGACATTTTGAATCATTTTTGGTACAGTCCAAAAAATCAATTTTCGGATGAAAAACGATGACTCCGGACCTGTCGAACGATCCCAAAATGGTCAATATGGATGAAATTTTAACATTTAATCTTTTGACTCTAAATGACTGTTGGATGTGAATTATGACTTTGTCAACTAAAATAAGTGTGTTTAAAGTCATTTCTGTGCCTGAAACGGGTCAAAATTGAAGCTTTTGAGTAAGCAAAACTCTGTAAAAATGGCAATTTTGGTCACTGTGAGGGTTTAAAAAGTGGTTATTCAACATGAGGCACGATCCAATTGACATTTTGAATCATTTTTGGTACAGTCCAAAAAATCAATTTTCGGATGAAAAACGATGACTCCGGACCTGTCGAACGATCCCAAAATGGTCAATATGGATGAAATTTTAACATTTAATCTTTTGACTCTAAATGACTGTTGGATGTGAATTATGACTTTGTCAACTAAAATAAGTGTGTTTAAAGTCATTTCTGTGCCTGAAACGGGTCAAAATTGAAGCTTTTGAGTAAGCAAAACTCTGTAAAAATGGCAATTTTGGTCACTTTGAGGGTTTAAAAAGTGGCTATTCAACATGAGGCACGATCCAATTGACATTTTGAATCATTTTTGGTACAGTCCAAAAAATCAATTTTCGGATGAAAAACGATGACTCCGGACCTGTCGAACAATCCCAAAATGGTCAATATGGATGAAATTTTAACATTTAATCTTTTGACTCTAAATGACTGTTGGATGTGAATTATGACTTTGTCAACTAAAATAAGTGTGTTTAAAGTCATTTCTGTGCCTGAAACGGGTCAAAATTGAAGCTTTTGAGTAAGCAAAACTCTGTAAAAATGGCAATTTTGGTCACTGTGAGGGTTTAAAAAGTGGCTATTCAACATGAGGCACGATCCAATTGACATTTTGAATCATTTTTGGTACAGTCCAAAAAATCAATTTTCGGATGAAAAACGATGACTCCGGACCTGTCGAACGATCCCAAAATGGTCAATATGGATGAAATTTTAACATTTAATCTTTTGACTCTAAATGACTGTTGGATGTGAATTATGACTTTGTCAACTAAAATAAGTGTGTTTAAAGTCATTTCTGTGCCTGAAACGGGTCAAAATTGATGCTTTTGAGTAAGAAAAACTCTGTAAAAATGGCAATTTTGGTCACTGTGAGGGTTTAAAAAGTGGTTATTCAACATGAGGCACGATCCAATTGACATTTTGAATCATTTTTGGTACAGTCCAAAAAATAAATTTTCGGATGAAAAACGATGACTCCAGACCTGTCGAACAATCCCAAAATGGTCAATATGGATGAAATTTTAACATTTAATCTTTTGACTCTAAATGACTGTTGGATGTGAATTATGACTTTGTCAACTAAAATAAGTGTGTTTAAAGTCATTTCTGTGCCTAAAACGGGTCAAAATTGAAGCTTTTGAGTAAGCAAAACTCTGTAAAAATGGCAATTTTGGTCACTGTGAGGGTTTAAAAAGTGGTTATTGAACATGAGGCACGATCCAATTGACATTTTGAATCATTTTTGGTACAGTCCAAAAAATCAATTTTCGGATGAAAAACGATGACTCCGGACCTGTCGAACGATCCCAAAATGGTCAATATGGATGAAATTTTAACATTTAATCTTTTGACTCTAAATGACTGTTGGATGTGAATTATGACTTTGTCAACTAAAATAAGTGTGTTTGAAGTCATTTCTGTGCCTGAAACGGGTCAAAATTGAAGCTTTTGAGTAAGCAAAACTCTGTAAAAATGGCAATTTTGGTCACTGTGAAGGTTTAAAAAGTGGTTATTCAACATGAGGCACGATCCAATTGACATTTTGAATCATTTTTGGTACAGTCCAAAAAATCAATTTTCGGATGAAAAACGATGACTCCGGACCTGTCGAACGATCCCAAAATGGTCAATATGGATGAAATTTTAACAATTAATCTTTTGACTCTAAATGACTGTTGGATGTGAATTATGACTTTGTCAACTAAAATAAGTGTGTTTAAAGTCATTTCTGTGCCTGAAACGGGTCAAAATTGAAGCTTTTGAGTAAGCAAAACTCTGTAAAAATGGCAATTTTGGTCACTGTGAGGGTTTAAAAAGTGGTTATTCAACATGAGGCATGATCCAATTGACATTTTGAATCATTTTTGGTACAGTCCAAAAAATCAATTTTTGGATGAAAAACGATGACTCCGGACCTGTCGAACGATCCCAAAATGGTCAATATGGATGAAATTTTAACATTTAATCTTTTGACTCTAAATGACTGTTGGATGTGAATTATGACTTTGTCAACTAAAATAAGTGTGTTTAAAGTCATTTCTGTGCCTGAAACGGGTCAAAATTGAAGCTTTTGAGTAAGCAAAACTCTGTAAAAATGGCAATTTTGGTCACTTTGAGGGTTTAAAAAGTGGCTATTCAACATGAGGCACGATCCAATTGACATTTTGAATCATTTTTGGTACAGTCCAAAAAATCAATTTTCGGATGAAAAACGATGACTCCGGACCTGTCGAACGATCCCAAAATGGTCAATATGGATGAAATTTTAACATTTAATCTTTTGACTCTAAATGACTGTTGGATGTGAATTATGACTTTGTCAACTAAAATAAGTGTGTTTAAAGTCATTTCTGTGCCTGAAACGGGTCAAAATTGAAGCTTTTGAGAAAGCAAAACTCTGTAAAAATGGCAATTTTGGTCACTTTGAGGGTTTAAAAAGTGCCTATTCAACATGAGGCACGATCCAATTGACATTTTGAATCATTTTTGGTACAGTCCAAAAAATCAATTTTCGGATGAAAAACGATGACTCCGGACCTGTCGAACAATCCCAAAATGGTCAATATGGATGAAATTTTAGCATTTAATCTTTTGACTCTAAATGACTGTTGGATGTGAATTATGACTTTGTCAACTAAAATAAGTGTGTTTAAAGTCATTTCTGTGCCTGAAACGGGTCAAAATTGAAGCTTTTGAGTAAGCAAAACTCTGTAAAAATGGCAATTTTGGTCACTTTGAGGGTTTAAAAAGTGGCTATTCAACATGAGGCACGATCCAATTGACATTTTGAATCATTTTTGGTACAGTCCAAAAAATCAATTTTCGGATGAAAAACGATGACTCCGGACCTGTCGAACAATCCCAAAATGGTCAATATGGATGAAATTTTAACATTTAATCTTTTGACTCTAAATGACTGTTGGATGTGAATTATGACTTTGTCAACTAAAATAAGTGTGTTTAAAGTCATTTCTGTGCCTGAAACGGGTCAAAATTGAAGCTTTTGAGTAAGCAAAACTCTGTAAAAATGGCAATTTTGGTCACTGTGATGGTTTAAAAAGTGGCTATTCAACATGAGGCACGATCCAATTGACATTTTGAATCATTTTTGGTACAGTCCAAAAAATCAATTTTCGGATGAAAAACGATGACTCCCAAAATGTCAAACGATCCCAAAATGGTCAATATGGATGAAATTTTAACATTTAATCTTTTGACTCTAAATGACTGTTGGATGTGAATTATGACTTTGTCAACTAAAATACGTGTGTTTAAAGTCATTTCTGTGCCTGAAACGGGTCAAAATTGATGCTTTTGAGTAAGAAAAACTCTGTAAAAATGGCAATTTTGGTCACTGTGAGGGTTTAAAAAGTGGTTATTCAACATGAGGCACGATCCAATTGACATTTTGAATCATTTTTGGTACAGTCCAAAAAATAAATTTTCGGATGAAAAACGATGACTCCGGACCTGTCGAACAATCCCAAAATGGTCAATATGGATGAAATTTTAACATTTAATCTTTTGACTCTAAATGACTGTTGGATGTGAATTATGACTTTGTCAACTAAAATAAGTGTGTTTAAAGTCATTTCTGTGCCTGAAACGGGTCAAAATTGAAGCTGTTGAGTAAGCAAAACTCTGTAAAAATGGCAATTTTGGTCACTGTGAGGGTTTAAAAAGTGGTTATTCAACATGAGGCACGATCCAATTGACATTTTGAATCATTTTTGGTACAGTCCAAAAAATCAATTTTCGGATGAAAAACGATGACTCCGGACCAGTCGAACGATCCCAAAATGGTCAATATGGACGAAATTTTAACATTTAATCTTTTGACTCTAAATGACTGTTGGATGTGAATTATGACTTTGTCAACTAAAATAAGTGTAGTTAAAGTCATTTCTGTGCCTGAAACGGGTCAAAATTGAAGCTTTTGAGTAAGCAAAACTCTGTAAAAATGGCAATTTTGGTCACCGTGAGGGTTTAAAAAGTGGTTATTCAACATGAGGCACGATCCAATTGACATTTTGAATCATTTTTGGTACAGTCCAAAAAATCAATTTTCGGATGAAAAACGATGACTCCGGACCTGTCGAACGATCCCAAAATGGTCAATATGGATGAAATTTTAACATTTAATCTTTTGACTCTAAATGACTGTTGGATGTGAATTATGACTTTGTCAACTAAAATAAGTGTGTTTAAAGTCATTTCTGTGCCTGAAACGGGTCAAAATTGAAGCTTTTGAGTAAGCAAAACTCTGTAAAAATGGCAATTTTGGTCACTGTGAGGGTTTAAAAAGTGGTTATTCAACATGAGGCAGGATCCAATTGACATTTTGAATCATTTTTGGTACAGTCCAAAAAATCAATTTTCGGATGAAAAACTATGACTCCGGACCTGTCGAACGATCCCAAAATCGTCAATATGGATGAAATTTTAACATTTAATCTTTTGACTCTAAATGACTGTTGGATGTGAATTATGACTTTGTCAACTTAAATAAGTGTGTTTAAAGTCATTTCTGTGCCTGAAACGGGTCAAAATTGAAGCTTTTGAGTAAGCAAAACTCTGTAAAAAAGGCAATTTTGGTCACTGTGAGGGTTTATAAAGTGGTTATTCAAGATGAGGCACGATCCAATTGACATTTTGAATCATTTTTGGTACAGTCCAAAAAATCAATTTTCGGATGAAAAACGATGACTCCGGACCTGTCGAACGATCCCAAAATGGTCAATATGGATGAAATTTTAACATTTAATCTTTCGACTCTAAATGACTGTTGGATGTGAATTATGACTTTGTCAACTAAAATACGTGTGTTTAAAGTCATTTCTGTGCCTGAAACGGGTCAAAATTGATGCTTTTGAGTAAGAAAAACTCTGTAAAAATGGCAATTTTGGTCACTGTGAGGGTTTAAAAAGTGGTTATTCAACATGAGGCACGATCCAATTGACATTTTGAATCATTTTTGGTACAGTCCAAAAAATAAATTTTCGGATGAAAAACGATGACTCCGGACCTGTCGAACAATCCCAAAATGGTCAATATGGATGAAATTTTAACATTTAATCTTTTGACTCTAAATGACTGTTGGATGTGAATTATGACTTTGTCAACTAAAATAAGTGTGTTTAAAGTCATTTCTGTGCCTGAAACGGGTCAAAATTGAAGCTGTTGAGTAAGCAAAACTCTGTAAAAATGGCAATTTTGGTCACTGTGAGGGTTTAAAAAGTGGTTATTCAACATGAGGCACGATCCAATTGACATTTTGAATCATTTTTGGTACAGTCCAAAAAATCAATTTTCGGATGAAAAACGATGACTCCGGACCAGTCGAACGATCCCAAAATGGTCAATATGGACGAAATTTTAACATTTAATCTTTTGACTCTAAATGACTGTTGGATGTGAATTATGACTTTGTCAACTAAAATAAGTGTAGTTAAAGTCATTTCTGTGCCTGAAACGGGTCAAAATTGAAGCTTTTGAGTAAGCAAAACTCTGTAAAAATGGCAATTTTGGTCACCGTGAGGGTTTAAAAAGTGGTTATTCAACATGAGGCACGATCCAATTGACATTTTGAATCATTTTTGGTACAGTCCAAAAAATCAATTTTCGGATGAAAAACGATGACTCCGGACCTGTCGAACGATCCCAAAATGGTCAATATGGATGAAATTTTAACATTTAATCTTTTGACTCTAAATGACTGTTGGATGTGAATTATGACTTTGTCAACTAAAATAAGTGTGTTTAAAGTCATTTCTGTGCCTGAAACGGGTCAAAATTGAAGCTTTTGAGTAAGCAAAACTCTGTAAAAATGGCAATTTTGGTCACTGTGAGGGTTTAAAAAGTGGTTATTCAACATGAGGCAGGATCCAATTGACATTTTGAATCATTTTTGGTACAGTCCAAAAAATCAATTTTCGGATGAAAAACTATGACTCCGGACCTGTCGAACGATCCCAAAATCGTCAATATGGATGAAATTTTAACATTTAATCTTTTGACTCTAAATGACTGTTGGATGTGAATTATGACTTTGTCAACTTAAATAAGTGTGTTTAAAGTCATTTCTGTGCCTGAAACGGGTCAAAATTGAAGCTTTTGAGTAAGCAAAACTCTGTAAAAAAGGCAATTTTGGTCACTGTGAGGGTTTATAAAGTGGTTATTCAAGATGAGGCACGATCCAATTGACATTTTGAATCATTTTTGGTACAGTCCAAAAAATCAATTTTCGGATGAAAAACGATGACTCCGGACCTGTCGAACGATCCCAAAATGGTCAATATGGATGAAATTTTAACATTTAATCTTTCGACTCTAAATGACTGTTGGATGTGAATTATGACTTTGTCAACTAAAATAAGTGTGTTTGAAGTCATTTCTGTGCCTGAAACGGGTCAAAATTGAAGCTTTTGAGTAAGCAAAACTCTGTAAAAATGGCAATTTTGGTCACTTTGAGGGTTTAAAAAGTGGCTATTCAACATGAGGCACGATCCAATTGACATTTTGAATCATTTTTGGTACAGTCCAAAAAGTCAATTTTCGGATGAAAAACGATGACTCCGGACCTGTCGAACGATCCCAAAATGGTCAATATGGATGAAATTTTAACATTTAATCTTTTGACTCTAAATGACTGTTGGATGTGAATTATGACTTTGTCAACTAAAATAAGTGTGTTTAAAGTCATTTCTGTGCCTGAAACGGGTCAAAATTGAAGCTTTTGAGAAAGCAAAACTCTGTAAAAATGGCAATTTTGGTCACTTTGAGGGTTTAAAAAGTGGCTATTCAACATGAGGCACGATCCAATTGACATTTTGAATCATTTTTGGTACAGTCCAAAAAATCAATTTTCGGATGAAAAACGATGACTCCGGACCTGTCGAACAATCCCAAAATGGTCAATATGGATGAAATTTTAACATTTAATCTTTTGACTCTAAATGACTGTTGGATGTGAATTATGACTTTGTCAACTAAAATAAGTGTGTTTAAAGTCATTTCTGTGCCTAAAACGGGTCAAAATTGAAGCTTTTGAGTAAGCAAAACTCTGTAAAAATGGCAATTTTGGTCACTGTGAGGGTTTAAAAAGTGGTTATTGAACATGAGGCACGATCCAATTGACATTTTGAATCATTTTTGGTACAGTCCAAAAAATCAATTTTCGGATGAAAAACGATGACTCCGGACCTGTCGAACGATCCCAAAATGGTCAATATGGATGAAATTTTAACATTTAATCTTTTGACTCTAAATGACTGTTGGATGTGAATTATGACTTTGTCAACTAAAATAAGTGTGTTTGAAGTCATTTCTGTGCCTGAAACGGGTCAAAATTGAAGCTTTTGAGTAAGCAAAACTCTGTAAAAATGGCAATTTTGGTCACTGTGAAGGTTTAAAAAGTGGTTATTCAACATGAGGCACGATCCAATTGACATTTTGAATCATTTTTGGTACAGTCCAAAAAATCAATTTTCGGATGAAAAACGATGACTCCGGACCTGTCGAACGATCCCAAAATGGTCAATATGGATGAAATTTTAACAATTAATCTTTTGACTCTAAATGACTGTTGGATGTGAATTATGACTTTGTCAACTAAAATAAGTGTGTTTAAAGTCATTTCTGTGCCTGAAACGGGTCAAAATTGAAGCTTTTGAGTAAGCAAAACTCTGTAAAAATGGCAATTTTGGTCACTGTGAGGGTTTAAAAAGTGGTTATTCAACATGAGGCATGATCCAATTGACATTTTGAATCATTTTTGGTACAGTCCAAAAAATCAATTTTTGGATGAAAAACGATGACTCCGGACCTGTCGAACGATCCCAAAATGGTCAATATGGATGAAATTTTAACATTTAATCTTTTGACTCTAAATGACTGTTGGATGTGAATTATGACTTTGTCAACTAAAATAAGTGTGTTTAAAGTCATTTCTGTGCCTGAAACGGGTCAAAATTGAAGCTTTTGAGTAAGCAAAACTCTGTAAAAATGGCAATTTTGGTCACTTTGAGGGTTTAAAAAGTGGCTATTCAACATGAGGCACGATCCAATTGACATTTTGAATCATTTTTGGTACAGTCCAAAAAATCAATTTTCGGATGAAAAACGATGACTCCGGACCTGTCGAACGATCCCAAAATGGTCAATATGGATGAAATTTTAACATTTAATCTTTTGACTCTAAATGACTGTTGGATGTGAATTATGACTTTGTCAACTAAAATAAGTGTGTTTAAAGTCATTTCTGTGCCTGAAACGGGTCAAAATTGAAGCTTTTGAGAAAGCAAAACTCTGTAAAAATGGCAATTTTGGTCACTTTGAGGGTTTAAAAAGTGCCTATTCAACATGAGGCACGATCCAATTGACATTTTGAATCATTTTTGGTACAGTCCAAAAAATCAATTTTCGGATGAAAAACGATGACTCCGGACCTGTCGAACAATCCCAAAATGGTCAATATGGATGAAATTTTAGCATTTAATCTTTTGACTCTAAATGACTGTTGGATGTGAATTATGACTTTGTCAACTAAAATAAGTGTGTTTAAAGTCATTTCTGTGCCTGAAACGGGTCAAAATTGAAGCTTTTGAGTAAGCAAAACTCTGTAAAAATGGCAATTTTGGTCACTTTGAGGGTTTAAAAAGTGGCTATTCAACATGAGGCACGATCCAATTGACATTTTGAATCATTTTTGGTACAGTCCAAAAAATCAATTTTCGGATGAAAAACGATGACTCCGGACCTGTCGAACAATCCCAAAATGGTCAATATGGATGAAATTTTAACATTTAATCTTTTGACTCTAAATGACTGTTGGATGTGAATCATGACTTTGTCAACTAAAATAAGTGTGTTTAAAGTCATTTCTGTGCCTGAAACGGGTCAAAATTGAAGCTTTTGAGTAAGCAAAACTCTGTAAAAATGGCAATTTTGGTCACTGTGAGGGTTTAAAAAGTGGTTATTCAACATGAGGCACGATCCAATTGACATTTTGAATCATTTTTGGTACAGTCCAAAAAATCAATTTTCGGATGAAAAACGATGACTCCGGACCTGTCGAACGATCCCAAAATGGTCAATATGGATGAAATTTTAACATTTAATCTTTTGACTCTAAATGACTGTTGGATGTGAATTATGACTTTGTCAACTAAAATAAGTGTGTTTAAAGTCATTTCTGTGCCTGAAACGGGTCAAAATTGAAGCTTTTGAGTAAGCAAAACTCTGTAAAAATGGCAATTTTGGTCACTTTGAGGGTTTAAAAAGTGGCTATTCAACATGAGGCACGATCCAATTGACATTTTGAATCATTTTTGGTACAGTCCAAAAAATCAATTTTCGGATGAAAAACGATGACTCCGGACCTGTCGAACAATCCCAAAATGGTCAATATGGATGAAATTTTAACATTTAATCTTTTGACTCTAAATGACTGTTGGATGTGAATTATGACTTTGTCAACTAAAATAAGTGTGTTTAAAGTCATTTCTGTGCCTGAAACGGGTCAAAATTGAAGCTTTTGAGTAAGCAAAACTCTGTAAAAATGGCAATTTTGGTCACTGTGAGGGTTTAAAAAGTGGCTATTCAACATGAGGCACGATCCAATTGACATTTTGAATCATTTTTGGTACAGTCCAAAAAATCAATTTTCGGATGAAAAACGATGACTCCGGACCTGTCGAACGATCCCAAAATGGTCAATATGGATGAAATTTTAACATTTAATCTTTTGACTCTAAATGACTGTTGGATGTGAATTATGACTTTGTCAACTAAAATAAGTGTGTTTAAAGTCATTTCTGTGCCTGAAACGGGTCAAAATTGATGCTTTTGAGTAAGAAAAACTCTGTAAAAATGGCAATTTTGGTCACTGTGAGGGTTTAAAAAGTGGTTATTCAACATGAGGCACGATCCAATTGACATTTTGAATCATTTTTGGTACAGTCCAAAAAATAAATTTTCGGATGAAAAACGATGACTCCAGACCTGTCGAACAATCCCAAAATGGTCAATATGGATGAAATTTTAACATTTAATCTTTTGACTCTAAATGACTGTTGGATGTGAATTATGACTTTGTCAACTAAAATAAGTGTGTTTAAAGTCATTTCTGTGCCTAAAACGGGTCAAAATTGAAGCTTTTGAGTAAGCAAAACTCTGTAAAAATGGCAATTTTGGTCACTGTGAGGGTTTAAAAAGTGGTTATTGAACATGAGGCACGATCCAATTGACATTTTGAATCATTTTTGGTACAGTCCAAAAAATCAATTTTCGGATGAAAAACGATGACTCCGGACCTGTCGAACGATCCCAAAATGGTCAATATGGATGAAATTTTAACATTTAATCTTTTGACTCTAAATGACTGTTGGATGTGAATTATGACTTTGTCAACTAAAATAAGTGTGTTTGAAGTCATTTCTGTGCCTGAAACGGGTCAAAATTGAAGCTTTTGAGTAAGCAAAACTCTGTAAAAATGGCAATTTTGGTCACTGTGAAGGTTTAAAAAGTGGTTATTCAACATGAGGCACGATCCAATTGACATTTTGAATCATTTTTGGTACAGTCCAAAAAATCAATTTTCGGATGAAAAACGATGACTCCGGACCTGTCGAACGATCCCAAAATGGTCAATATGGATGAAATTTTAACAATTAATCTTTTGACTCTCAATGACTGTTGGATGTGAATTATGACTTTGTCAACTAAAATAAGTGTGTTTAAAGTCATTTCTGTGCCTGAAACGGGTCAAAATTGAAGCTTTTGAGTAAGCAAAACTCTGTAAAAATGGCAATTTTGGTCACTGTGAGGGTTTAAAAAGTGGTTATTCAACATGAGGCATGATCCAATTGACATTTTGAATCATTTTTGGTACAGTCCAAAAAATCAATTTTTGGATGAAAAACGATGACTCCGGACCTGTCGAACGATCCCAAAATGGTCAATATGGATGAAATTTTAACATTTAATCTTTTGACTCTAAATGACTGTTGGATGTGAATTATGACTTTGTCAACTAAAATAAGTGTGTTTAAAGTCATTTCTGTGCCTGAAACGGGTCAAAATTGAAGCTTTTGAGTAAGCAAAACTCTGTAAAAATGGCAATTTTGGTCACTTTGAGGGTTTAAAAAGTGGCTATTCAACATGAGGCACGATCCAATTGACATTTTGAATCATTTTTGGTACAGTCCAAAAAATCAATTTTCGGATGAAAAACGATGACTCCGGACCTGTCGAACGATCCCAAAATGGTCAATATGGATGAAATTTTAACATTTAATCTTTTGACTCTAAATGACTGTTGGATGTGAATTATGACTTTGTCAACTAAAATAAGTGTGTTTAAAGTCATTTCTGTGCCTGAAACGGGTCAAAATTGAAGCTTTTGAGAAAGCAAAACTCTGTAAAAATGGCAATTTTGGTCACTTTGAGGGTTTAAAAAGTGCCTATTCAACATGAGGCACGATCCAATTGACATTTTGAATCATTTTTGGTACAGTCCAAAAAATCAATTTTCGGATGAAAAACGATGACTCCGGACCTGTCGAACAATCCCAAAATGGTCAATATGGATGAAATTTTAGCATTTAATCTTTTGACTCTAAATGACTGTTGGATGTGAATTATGACTTTGTCAACTAAAATAAGTGTGTTTAAAGTCATTTCTGTGCCTGAAACGGGTCAAAATTGAAGCTTTTGAGTAAGCAAAACTCTGTAAAAATGGCAATTTTGGTCACTTTGAGGGTTTAAAAAGTGGCTATTCAACATGAGGCACGATCCAATTGACATTTTGAATCATTTTTGGTACAGTCCAAAAAATCAATTTTCGGATGAAAAACGATGACTCCGGACCTGTCGAACAATCCCAAAATGGTCAATATGGATGAAATTTTAACATTTAATCTTTTGACTCTAAATGACTGTTGGATGTGAATTATGACTTTGTCAACTAAAATAAGTGTGTTTAAAGTCATTTCTGTGCCTGAAACGGGTCAAAATTGAAGCTTTTGAGTAAGCAAAACTCTGTAAAAATGGCAATTTTGGTCACTGTGAGGGTTTAAAAAGTGGCTATTCAACATGAGGCACGATCCAATTGACATTTTGAATCATTTTTGGTACAGTCCAAAAAATCAATTTTCGGATGAAAAACGATGACTCCCAAAATGTCAAACGATCCCAAAATGGTCAATATGGATGAAATTTTAACATTTAATCTTTTGACTCTAAATGACTGTTGGATGTGAATTATGACTTTGTCAACTAAAATACGTGTGTTTAAAGTCATTTCTGTGCCTGAAACGGGTCAAAATTGATGCTTTTGAGTAAGAAAAACTCTGTAAAAATGGCAATTTTGGTCACTGTGAGGGTTTAAAAAGTGGTTATTCAACATGAGGCACGATCCAATTGACATTTTGAATCATTTTTGGTACAGTCCAAAAAATAAATTTTCGGATGAAAAACGATGACTCCGGACCTGTCGAACAATCCCAAAATGGTCAATATGGATGAAATTTTAACATTTAATCTTTTGACTCTAAATGACTGTTGGATGTGAATTATGACTTTGTCAACTAAAATAAGTGTGTTTAAAGTCATTTCTGTGCCTGAAACGGGTCAAAATTGAAGCTGTTGAGTAAGCAAAACTCTGTAAAAATGGCAATTTTGGTCACTGTGAGGGTTTAAAAAGTGGTTATTCAACATGAGGCACGATCCAATTGACATTTTGAATCATTTTTGGTACAGTCCAAAAAATCAATTTTCGGATGAAAAACGATGACTCCGGACCAGTCGAACGATCCCAAAATGGTCAATATGGACGAAATTTTAACATTTAATCTTTTGACTCTAAATGACTGTTGGATGTGAATTATGACTTTGTCAACTAAAATAAGTGTAGTTAAAGTCATTTCTGTGCCTGAAACGGGTCAAAATTGAAGCTTTTGAGTAAGCAAAACTCTTTAAAAATGGCAATTTTGGTCACCGTGAGGGTTTAAAAAGTGGTTATTCAACATGAGGCACGATCCAATTGACATTTTGAATCATTTTTGGTACAGTCCAAAAAATCAATTTTCGGATGAAAAACGATGACTCCGGACCTGTCGAACGATCCCAAAATGGTCAATATGGATGAAATTTTAACATTTAATCTTTTGACTCTAAATGACTGTTGGATGTGAATTATGACTTTGTCAACTAAAATAAGTGTGTTTAAAGTCATTTCTGTGCCTGAAACGGGTCAAAATTGAAGCTTTTGAGTAAGCAAAACTCTGTAAAAATGGCAATTTTGGTCACTGTGAGGGTTTAAAAAGTGGTTATTCAACATGAGGCAGGATCCAATTGACATTTTGAATCATTTTTGGTACAGTCCAAAAAATCAATTTTCGGATGAAAAACTATGACTCCGGACCTGTCGAACGATCCCAAAATCGTCAATATGGATGAAATTTTAACATTTAATCTTTTGACTCTAAATGACTGTTGGATGTGAATTATGACTTTGTCAACTTAAATAAGTGTGTTTAAAGTCATTTCTGTGCCTGAAACGGGTCAAAATTGAAGCTTTTGAGTAAGCAAAACTCTGTAAAAAAGGCAATTTTGGTCACTGTGAGGGTTTATAAAGTGGTTATTCAAGATGAGGCACGATCCAATTGACATTTTGAATCATTTTTGGTACAGTCCAAAAAATCAATTTTCGGATGAAAAACGATGACTCCGGACCTGTCGAACGATCCCAAAATGGTCAATATGGATGAAATTTTAACATTTAATCTTTCGACTCTAAATGACTGTTGGATGTGAATTATGACTTTGTCAACTAAAATAAGTGTGTTTGAAGTCATTTCTGTGCCTGAAACGGGTCAAAATTGAAGCTTTTGAGTAAGCAAAACTCTGTAAAAATGGCAATTTTGGTCACTTTGAGGGTTTAAAAAGTGGCTATTCAACATGAGGCACGATCCAATTGACATTTTGAATCATTTTTGGTACAGTCCAAAAAGTCAATTTTCGGATGAAAAACGATGACTCCGGACCTGTCGAACGATCCCAAAATGGTCAATATGGATGAAATTTTAACATTTAATCTTTTGACTCTAAATGACTGTTGGATGTGAATTATGACTTTGTCAACTAAAATAAGTGTGTTTAAAGTCATTTCTGTGCCTGAAACGGGTCAAAATTGAAGCTTTTGAGAAAGCAAAACTCTGTAAAAATGGCAATTTTGGTCACTTTGAGGGTTTAAAAAGTGGCTATTCAACATGAGGCACGATCCAATTGACATTTTGAATCATTTTTGGTACAGTCCAAAAAATCAATTTTCGGATGAAAAACGATGACTCCGGACCTGTCGAACAATCCCAAAATGGTCAATATGGATGAAATTTTAACATTTAATCTTTTGACTCTAAATGACTGTTGGATGTGAATTATGACTTTGTCAACTAAAATAAGTGTGTTTAAAGTCATTTCTGTGCCTAAAACGGGTCAAAATTGAAGCTTTTGAGTAAGCAAAACTCTGTAAAAATGGCAATTTTGGTCACTGTGAGGGTTTAAAAAGTGGTTATTGAACATGAGGCACGATCCAATTGACATTTTGAATCATTTTTGGTACAGTCCAAAAAATCAATTTTCGGATGAAAAACGATGACTCCGGACCTGTCGAACGATCCCAAAATGGTCAATATGGATGAAATTTTAACATTTAATCTTTTGACTCTAAATGACTGTTGGATGTGAATTATGACTTTGTCAACTAAAATAAGTGTGTTTGAAGTCATTTCTGTGCCTGAAACGGGTCAAAATTGAAGCTTTTGAGTAAGCAAAACTCTGTAAAAATGGCAATTTTGGTCACTGTGAAGGTTTAAAAAGTGGTTATTCAACATGAGGCACGATCCAATTGACATTTTGAATCATTTTTGGTACAGTCCAAAAAATCAATTTTCGGATGAAAAACGATGACTCCGGACCTGTCGAACGATCCCAAAATGGTCAATATGGATGAAATTTTAACAATTAATCTTTTGACTCTAAATGACTGTTGGATGTGAATTATGACTTTGTCAACTAAAATAAGTGTGTTTAAAGTCATTTCTGTGCCTGAAACGGGTCAAAATTGAAGCTTTTGAGTAAGCAAAACTCTGTAAAAATGGCAATTTTGGTCACTGTGAGGGTTTAAAAAGTGGTTATTCAACATGAGGCATGATCCAATTGACATTTTGAATCATTTTTGGTACAGTCCAAAAAATCAATTTTTGGATGAAAAACGATGACTCCGGACCTGTCGAACGATCCCAAAATGGTCAATATGGATGAAATTTTAACATTTAATCTTTTGACTCTAAATGACTGTTGGATGTGAATTATGACTTTGTCAACTAAAATAAGTGTGTTTAAAGTCATTTCTGTGCCTGAAACGGGTCAAAATTGAAGCTTTTGAGTAAGCAAAACTCTGTAAAAATGGCAATTTTGGTCACTTTGAGGGTTTAAAAAGTGGCTATTCAACATGAGGCACGATCCAATTGACATTTTGAATCATTTTTGGTACAGTCCAAAAAATCAATTTTCGGATGAAAAACGATGACTCCGGACCTGTCGAACGATCCCAAAATGGTCAATATGGATGAAATTTTAACATTTAATCTTTTGACTCTAAATGACTGTTGGATGTGAATTATGACTTTGTCAACTAAAATAAGTGTGTTTAAAGTCATTTCTGTGCCTGAAACGGGTCAAAATTGAAGCTTTTGAGAAAGCAAAACTCTGTAAAAATGGCAATTTTGGTCACTTTGAGGGTTTAAAAAGTGCCTATTCAACATGAGGCACGATCCAATTGACATTTTGAATCATTTTTGGTACAGTCCAAAAAATCAATTTTCGGATGAAAAACGATGACTCCGGACCTGTCGAACAATCCCAAAATGGTCAATATGGATGAAATTTTAGCATTTAATCTTTTGACTCTAAATGACTGTTGGATGTGAATTATGACTTTGTCAACTAAAATAAGTGTGTTTAAAGTCATTTCTGTGCCTGAAACGGGTCAAAATTGAAGCTTTTGAGTAAGCAAAACTCTGTAAAAATGGCAATTTTGGTCACTTTGAGGGTTTAAAAAGTGGCTATTCAACATGAGGCACGATCCAATTGACATTTTGAATCATTTTTGGTACAGTCCAAAAAATCAATTTTCGGATGAAAAACGATGACTCCGGACCTGTCGAACAATCCCAAAATGGTCAATATGGATGAAATTTTAACATTTAATCTTTTGACTCTAAATGACTGTTGGATGTGAATTATGACTTTGTCAACTAAAATAAGTGTGTTTAAAGTCATTTCTGTGCCTGAAACGGGTCAAAATTGAAGCTTTTGAGTAAGCAAAACTCTGTAAAAATGGCAATTTTGGTCACTGTGAGGGTTTAAAAAGTGGCTATTCAACATGAGGCACGATCCAATTGACATTTTGAATCATTTTTGGTACAGTCCAAAAAATCAATTTTCGGATGAAAAACGATGACTCCCAAAATGTCGAACGATCCCAAAATGGTCAATATGGATGAAATTTTAACATTTAATCTTTTGACTCTAAATGACTGTTGGATGTGAATTATGACTTTGTCAACTAAAATACGTGTGTTTAAAGTCATTTCTGTGCCTGAAACGGGTCAAAATTGATGCTTTTGAGTAAGAAAAACTCTGTAAAAATGGCAATTTTGGTCACTGTGAGGGTTTAAAAAGTGGTTATTCAACATGAGGCACGATCCAATTGACATTTTGAATCATTTTTGGTACAGTCCAAAAAATAAATTTTCGGATGAAAAACGATGACTCCGGACCTGTCGAACAATCCCAAAATGGTCAATATGGATGAAATTTTAACATTTAATCTTTTGACTCTAAATGACTGTTGGATGTGAATTATGACTTTGTCAACTAAAATAAGTGTGTTTAAAGTCATTTCTGTGCCTGAAACGGGTCAAAATTGAAGCTGTTGAGTAAGCAAAACTCTGTAAAAATGGCAATTTTGGTCACTGTGAGGGTTTAAAAAGTGGTTATTCAACATGAGGCACGATCCAATTGACATTTTGAATCATTTTTGGTACAGTCCAAAAAATCAATTTTCGGATGAAAAACGATGACTCCGGACCAGTCGAACGATCCCAAAATGGTCAATATGGACGAAATTTTAACATTTAATCTTTTGACTCTAAATGACTGTTGGATGTGAATTATGACTTTGTCAACTAAAATAAGTGTAGTTAAAGTCATTTCTGTGCCTGAAACGGGTCAAAATTGAAGCTTTTGAGTAAGCAAAACTCTGTAAAAATGGCAATTTTGGTCACCGTGAGGGTTTAAAAAGTGGTTATTCAACATGAGGCACGATCCAATTGACATTTTGAATCATTTTTGGTACAGTCCAAAAAATCAATTTTCGGATGAAAAACGATGACTCCGGACCTGTCGAACGATCCCAAAATGGTCAATATGGATGAAATTTTAACATTTAATCTTTTGACTCTAAATGACTGTTGGATGTGAATTATGACTTTGTCAACTAAAATAAGTGTGTTTAAAGTCATTTCTGTGCCTGAAACGGGTCAAAATTGAAGCTTTTGAGTAAGCAAAACTCTGTAAAAATGGCAATTTTGGTCACTGTGAGGGTTTAAAAAGTGGTTATTCAACATGAGGCACGGTCCAATTGACATTTTGAATCATTTTTGGTACAGTCCAAAAAATCAATTTTTCTAATGAAAAACGATGACTCCGGACCTGTCGAACGATCCCAAAATGGTCAATATGGATGAAATTTTAACATTTAATCTTTTGACTCTAAATGACTGTTGGATGTGAATTATGACTTTGTCAACTAAAATAAGTGTGTTTGAAGTCATTTCTGTGCCTGAAACGGGTCAAAATTGAAGCTTTTGAGTAAGCAAAACTCTGTAAAAATGGCAATTTTGGTCACTGTGAGGGTTTAAAAAGTGGTTATTCAACATGAGGCACGATCCAATTGACATTTTGAATCATTTTTGGTACAGTCCAAAAAATCAATTTTCGGATGAAAAACGATGACTCCGGACCTGTCGAACGATCCCAAAATGGTCAATATGGATGAAATTTTAACATTTAATCTTTTGACTCTAAATGACTGTTGGATGTGAATTATGACTTTGTCAACTAAAATAAGTGTGTTTAAAGTCATTTCTGTGCCAGAAACGGGTCAAAATTGAAGCTTTTGAGTAAGCAAAACTCTGTAAAAATGGCAATTTTGGTCACTGTGAGGGTTTAAAAAGTGGTTATTCAACATGAGGCACGATCCAATTGACATTTTGAATCATTTTTGGTACAGTCCAAAAAATCAATTTTCGGATGAAAAACGATGACTCCGGACCTGTCGAACGATCCCAAAATGGTCAATATGGATGAAATTTTAACATTTAATCTTTTGACTCTAAATGACTGTTGGATGTGAATTATGACTTTGTCAACTAAAATAAGTGTGTTTAAAGTCATTTCTGTGCCTGAAACGGGTCAAAATTGAAGCTTTTGAGTAAGCAAAACTCTGTAAAAATGGCAATTTTGGTCACTGTGAGGGTTTATAAAGTGGTTATTCAAGATGAGGCACGATCCAATTGACATTTTGAATCATTTTTGGTACAGTCCAAAAAATCAATTTTCGGATGAAAAACGATGACTCCGGACCTGTCGAACAATCCCAAAATGGTCAATATGGATGACATTTTAACATTTAATCTTTTGACTCTAAATGACTGTTGGATGTGAATTATGACTTTGTCAACTAAAATAAGTGTGTTTAAAGTCATTTCTGTGCCTGAAACGGGTCAAAATTGAAGCTTTTGAGTAAGCAAAACTCTGTAAAAATGGCAATTTTGGTCACTGTGAGGGTTTAAAAAGTGGTTATTCAACATGAGGCACGATCCAATTGACATTTTGAATCATTTTTGGTACAGTCCAAAAAATCAATTTTCGGATGAAAAACGATGACTCCGGACCTGTCGAACGATCCCAAAATGGTCAATATGGATGAAATTTTAACATTTAATCTTTTGACTCTAAATGACTGTTGGATGTGAATTATGACTTTGTCAACTAAAATAAGTGTGTTTAAAGTCATTTCTGTGCCTGAAACGGGTCAAAATTGAAGCTTTTGAGTAAGCAAAACTCTGTAAAAATGGCAATTTTGGTCACTGTGAGGGTTTAAAAAGTGGTTATTCAACATGAGGCACGATCCAATTGACATTTTGAATCATTTTTGGTACAGTCCAAAAAATCAATTTTCGGATGAAAAACGATGACTCCGGACCTGTCGAACGATCCCAAAATGGTCAATATGGATGAAATTTTAACATTTAATCTTTTGACTCTAAATGACTGTTGGATGTGAATTATGACTTTGCCAACTAAAATAAGTGTGTTTAAAGTCATTTCTGTGCCTGAAACGGGTCAAAATTGAAGCTTTTGAGTAAGCAAAACTCTGTAAAAATGGCAATTTTGGTCACTTTGAGGGTTTAAAAAGTGGCTATTCAACATGAGGCACGATCCAATTGACATTTTGAATCATTTTTGGTACAGTCCAAAAAATCAATTTTCGGATGAAAAACGATGACTCCGGACCTGTCGAACAATCCCAAAATGGTCAATATGGATGAAATTTTAACATTTAATCTTTTGACTCTAAATGACTGTTGGATGTGAATTATGACTTTGTCAACTAAAATAAGTGTGTTTAAAGTCATTTCTGTGCCTGAAACGGGTCAAAATTGAAGCTTTTGAGTAAGCAAAACTCTGTAAAAATGGCAATTTTGGTCACTGTGAGGGTTTAAAAAGTGGCTATTCAACATGAGGCACGATCCAATTGACATTTTGAATCATTTTTGGTACAGTCTAAAAAATCAATTTTCGGATGAAAAACGATGACTCCGGACCTGTCGAACGATCCCAAAATGGTCAATATGGATGAAATTTTAACATTTAATCTTTTGACTCTAAATGACTGTTGGATGTGAATTATGACTTTGTCAACTAAAATAAGTGTGTTTAAAGTCATTTCTGTGCCTGAAACGGTCAAAATTGAAGCTTTTGAGTAAGCAAAACTCTGTAAAAATGGCAATTTTGGTCACTGTGAGGGTTTAAAAAGTGGTTATTCAACATGAGGCACGATCCAATTGACATTTTGAATCTTTTTTGGTACAGTCCAAAAAATCAATTTTTGGATGAAAAACGATGACTCCGGACCTGTCGAACGATCCCAAAATGGTCAATATGGATGAAATTTTAACATTTAATCTTTTGACTCTAAATGACTGTTGGATGTGAATTATGACTTTGTCAACTAAAATAAGTGTGTTTAAAGTCATTTCTGTGCCTGAAACGGGTCAAAATTGAAGCTTTTGAGTAAGCAAAACTCTGTAAAAATGGCAATTTTGGTCACTTTGAGGGTTTAAAAAGTGGCTATTCAACATGAGGCACGATCCAATTGACATTTTGAATCATTTTTGGTACAGTCCAAAAAATCAATTTTCGGATGAAAAACGATGACTCCGGACCTGTCGAACAATCCCAAAATGGTCAATATGGATGAAATTTTAACATTTAATCTTTTGACTCTAAATGACTGTTGGATGTGAATTATGACTTTGTCAACTAAAATAAGTGTGTTTAAAGTCATTTCTGTGCCTGAAACGGGTCAAAATTGAAGCTTTTGAGTAAGCAAAACTCTGTAAAAATGGCAATTTTGGTCACTGTGAGGGTTTAAAAAGTGGTTATTCAACATAAGGCACGATCCAATTGACATTTTGAATCATTTTTGGTACAGTCCAAAAAATCAATTTTCGTATGAAAAACGATGACTCCGGACCTGTCGAACGATCCCAAAATGGTCAATATGGATGAAATTTTAACATTTAATCTTTTGACTCTAAATGACTGTTGGATGTGAATTATGACTTTGTCAACTAAAATAAGTGTGTTTAAAGTCATTTCTGTGCCTGAAACGGGTCAAAATTGAAGCTTTTGAGTAAGCAAAACTCTGTAAAAATGGCAATTTTGGTCACTGTGAGGGTTTAAAAAGTGGCTATTCAACATGAGGCACGATCCAATTGACATTTTGAATCATTTTTGGTACAGTCCAAAAAATCAATTTTCGGATGAAAAACGATGACCTGTCGAACGATCCCAAAATGGTCAATATGGATGAAATTTTAACATTTAATCTTTTGACTCTAAATGACTGTTGGATGTGAATTATGACTTTGTCAACTAAAATAAGTGTGTTTAAAGTCATTTCTGTGCCTGAAACGGGTCAAAATTGAAGCTTTTGAGTAAGCAAAACTCTGTAAAAATGGCAATTTTGGTCACTGTGAGGGTTTAAAAAGTGGTTATTCAACATGAGGCACGATCCAATTGACATTTTGAATCATTTTTGGTACAGTCCAAAAAATCAATTTTCGGATGAAAAACGATGACTCCGGACCAGTCGAACGATCCCAAAATGGTCAATATGGACGAAATTTTAACATTTAATCTTTTGACTCTAAATGACTGTTGGATGTGAATTATGACTTTGTCAACTAAAATAAGTGTAGTTAAAGTCATTTCTGTGCCTGAAACGGGTCAAAATTGAAGCTTTTGAGTAAGCAAAACTCTGTAAAAATGGCAATTTTGGTCACCGTGAGGGTTTAAAAAGTGGTTATTCAACATGAGGCACGATCCAATTGACATTTTGAATCATTTTTGGTACAGTCCAAAAAATCAATTTTCGGATGAAAAACGATGACTCCGGACCTGTCGAACGATCCCAAAATGGTCAATATGGATATAATTTTAACATTTAATCTTTTGACTCTAAATGACTGTTGGATGTGAATTATGACTTTGTCAACTAAAATAAGTGTGTTTAAAGTCATTTCTGTGCCTGAAACGGGTCAAAATTGAAGCTTTTGAGAAAGCAAAACTCTGTAAAAATGGCAATTTTGGTCACTTTGAGGGTTTAAAAAGTGGCTATTCAACATGAGGCACGATCCAATTGACATTTTGAATCATTTTTGGTACAGTCCAAAAAATCAATTTTCGGATGAAAAACGATGACTCCGGACCTGTCGAACAATCCCAAAATGGTCAATATGGATGAAATTTTAACATTTAATCTTTTGACTCTAAATGACTGTTGGATGTGAATTATGACTTTGTCAACTAAAATAAGTGTGTTTAAAGTCATTTCTGTGCCTGAAACGGGTCAAAATTGATGCTTTTGAGTAAGCAAAACTCTGTAAAAATGGCAATTTTGGTCACTGTGAGGGTTTAAAAAGTGGTTATTCAACATGAGGCACGATCCAATTGACATTTTGAATCATTTTTGGTACAGTCCAAAAAATAAATTTTCGGATGAAAAACGATGACTCCGACCTGTCGAACAATCCCAAAATGGTCAATATGGATGAAATTTTAACATTTAATCTTTTGACTCTAAATGACTGTTGGATGTGAATTATGACTTTGTCAACTAAAATAAGTGTGTTTAAAGTCATTTCTGTGCCTGAAACGGGTCAAAATTGAAGCTTTTGAGTAAGCAAAACTTTGTGAAAATGGCAATTTTGGTCACTGTGAGGGTTTAAAAAGTGGTTATTCAACATGAGGCACGATCCAATTGACATTTTGAATCATTTTTGGTACAGTCCAAAAAATCAATTTTCGGATGAAAAACGATGACTCCGGACCAGTCGAACGATCCCAAAATGGTCAATATGGACGAAATTTTAACATTTAATCTTTTGACTCTAAATGACTGTTGGATGTGAATTATGACTTTGTCAACTAAAATAAGTGTGTTTAAAGTCATTTCTGTGCCTGAAACGGGTCAAAATTGAAGCTTTTGAGTAAGCAAAACTCTGTAAAAATGGCAATTTTGGTCACTGTGAGGGTTTAAAAAGTGGTTATTCAACATGAGGCACGATCCAATTGACATTTTGAATCATTTTTGGTACAGTCCAAAAAATCAATTTTCGGATGAAAAACGATGACTCCGGACCTGTCGAACGATCCCAAAATGGTCAATATGGATGAAATTTTAACATTTAATCTTTTGACTCTAAATGACTGTTGGATGTGAATTATGACTTTGTCAACTAAAATAAGTGTGTTTAAAGTCATTTCTGTGCCAGAAACGGGTCAAAATTGAAGCTTTTGAGTAAGCAAAACTCTGTAAAAATGGCAATTTTGGTCACTGTGAGGGTTTAAAAAGTGGTTATTCAACATGAGGCACGATCCAATTGACATTTTGAATCATTTTTGGTACAGTCCAAAAAATCAATTTTCGGATGAAAAACGATGACTCCGGACCTGTCGAACGATCCCAAAATGGTCAATATGGATGAAATTTTAACATTTAATCTTCTGACTCTAAATGACTGTTGGATGTGAATTATGACTTTGTCAACTAAAATAAGTGTGTTTAAAGTCATTTCTGTGCCTGAAACGGGTCAAAATTGAAGCTTTTGAGTAAGCAAAACTCTGTAAAAATGGCAATTTTGGTCACTGTGAGGGTTTATAAAGTGGTTATTCAAGATGAGGCACGATCCAATTGACATTTTGAATCATTTTTGGTACAGTCCAAAAAATCAATTTTCGGATGAAAAACGATGACTCCGGACCTGTCGAACAATCCCAAAATGGTCAATATGGATGACATTTTAACATTTAATCTTTTGACTCTAAATGACTGTTGGATGTGAATTATGACTTTGTCAACTAAAATAAGTGTGTTTAAAGTCATTTCTGTGCCTGAAACGGGTCAAAATTGAAGCTTTTGAGTAAGCAAAACTCTGTAAAAATGGCAATTTTGGTCACTGTGAGGGTTTAAAAAGTGGTTATTCAACATGAGGCACGATCCAATTGACATTTTGAATCATTTTTGGTACAGTCCAAAAAATCAATTTTCGGATGAAAAACGATGACTCCGGACCTGTCGAACGATCCCAAAATGGTCAATATGGATGAAATTTTAACATTTAATCTTTTGACTCTAAATGACTGTTGGATGTGAATTATGACTTTGTCAACTAAAATAAGTGTGTTTAAAGTCATTTCTGTGCCTGAAACGGGTCAAAATTGAAGCTTTTGAGTAAGCAAAACTCTGTAAAAATGGCAATTTTGGTCACTGTGAGGGTTTAAAAAGTGGTTATTCAACATGAGGCACGATCCAATTGACATTTTGAATCATTTTTGGTACAGTCCAAAAAATCAATTTTCGGATGAAAAACGATGACTCCGGACCTGTCGAACGATCCCAAAATGGTCAATATGGATGAAATTTTAACATTTAATCTTTTGACTCTAAATGACTGTTGGATGTGAATTATGACTTTGCCAACTAAAATAAGTGTGTTTAAAGTCATTTCTGTGCCTGAAACGGGTCAAAATTGAAGCTTTTGAGTAAGCAAAACTCTGTAAAAATGGCAATTTTGGTCACTGTGAGGGTTTAAAAAGTGGCTATTCAACATGAGGCACGATCCAATTGACATTTTGAATCATTTTTGGTACAGTCCAAAAAATCAATTTTCGGATGAAAAACGATGACTCCAGACCTGTCGAACGATCCCAAAATGGTCAATATGGATGAAATTTTAACATTTAATCTTTTGACTCTAAATGACTGTTGGATGTGAATTATGACTTTGTCAACTAAAATAAGTGTGTTTAAAGTCATTTCTGTGCCTGAAACGGTCAAAATTGAAGCTTTTGAGTAAGCAAAACTCTGTAAAAATGGCAATTTTGGTCACTGTGAGGGTTTAAAAAGTGGTTATTCAACATGAGGCACGATCCAATTGACATTTTGAATCATTTTTGGTACAGTCCAAAAAATCAATTTTCGGATGAAAAACGATGACTCCGGACCTGTCGAACGATCCCAAAATGGTCAATATGGATGAAATTTTAACATTTAATCTTTTGACTCTAAATGACTGTTGGATGTGAATTATGACTTTGTCAACTAAAATAAGTGTGTTTAAAGTCATTTCTGTGCCTGAAACGGGTCAAAATTGAAGCTTTTGAGTAAGCAAAACTCTGTAAAAATGGCAATTTTGGTCACTGTGAGGGTTTAAAAAGTGGCTATTCAACATGAGGCACGATCCAATTGACATTTTGAATCATTTTTGGTACAGTCCAAAAAATCAATTTTCGGATGAAAAACGATGACCTGTCGAACGATCCCAAAATGGTCAATATGGATGAAATTTTAACATTTAATCTTTTGACTCTAAATGACTGTTGGATGTGAATTATGACTTTGTCAACTAAAATAAGTGTGTTTAAAGTCATTTCTGTGCCTGAAACGGGTCAAAATTGAAGCTTTTGAGTAAGCAAAACTCTGTAAAAATGGCAATTTTGGTCACTGTGAGGGTTTAAAAAGTGGTTATTCAACATGAGGCACGATCCAATTGACATTTTGAATCATTTTTGGTACAGTCCAAAAAATCAATTTTCGGATGAAAAACGATGACTCCGGACCTGTCGAACAATCCCAAAATGGTCAATATGGATGAAATTTTAACATTTAATCTTTTGACTCTAAATGACTGTTGGATGTGAATTATGACTTTGTCAACTAAAATAAGTGTGTTTAAAGTCATTTCTGTGCCTGAAACGGGTCAAAATTGAAGCTTTTGAGTAAGCAAAACTCTGTAAAAATGGCAATTTTGGTCACTTTGAGGGTTTAAAAAGTGGCTATTCAACATGAGGCACGATCCAATTGACATTTTGAATCATTTTTGGTACAGTCCAAAAAATCAATTTTCGGATGAAAAACGATGACTCCGGACCTGTCGAACAATCCCAAAATGGTCAATATGGATGAAATTTTAACATTTAATCTTTTGACTCTAAATGACTGTTGGATGTGAATTATGACTTTGTCAACTAAAATAAGTGTGTTTAAAGTCATTTCTGTGCCTGAAACGGGTCAAAATTGAGGCTTTTGAGTAAGCAAAACTCTGTAAAAATGGCAATTTTGGTCACTGTGAGGGTTTAAAAAGTGGTTATTCAACATGAGGCACGATCCAATTGACATTTTGAATCATTTTTGGTACAGTCCAAAAAATCAATTTTCGTATGAAAAACGATGACTCCGGACCTGTCGAACGATCCCAAAATGGTCAATATGGATGAAATTTTAACATTTAATCTTTTGACTCTAAATGACTGTTGGATGTGAATTATGACTTTGTCAACTAAAATAAGTGTGTTTAAAGTCATTTCTGTGCCTGAAACGGGTCAAAATTGAAGCTTTTGAGTAAGCAAAACTCTGTAAAAATGGCAATTTTGGTCACTGTGAGGGTTTAAAAAGTGGCTATTCAACATGAGGCACGATCCAATTGACATTTTGAATCATTTTTGGTACAGTCCAAAAAATCAATTTTCGGATGAAAAACGATGACCTGTCGAACGATCCCAAAATGGTCAATATGGATGAAATTTTAACATTTAATCTTTTGACTCTAAATGACTGTTGGATGTGAATTATGACTTTGTCAACTAAAATAAGTGTGTTTAAAGTCATTTCTGTGCCTGAAACGGGTCAAAATTGAAGCTTTTGAGTAAGCAAAACTCTGTAAAAATGGCAATTTTGGTCACTGTGAGGGTTTAAAAAGTGGTTATTCAACATGAGGCACGATCCAATTGACATTTTGAATCATTTTTGGTACAGTCCAAAAAATCAATTTTCGGATGAAAAACGATGACTCCGGACCTGTCGAACAATCCCAAAATGGTCAATATGGATGAAATTTTAACATTTAATCTTTTGACTCTAAATGACTGTTGGATGTGAATTATGACTTTGTCAACTAAAATAAGTGTGTTTAAAGTCATTTCTGTGCCTGAAACGGGTCAAAATTGAAGCTTTTGAGTAAGCAAAACTCTGTAAAAATGGCAATTTTGGTCACTGTGAGGGTTTAAAAAGTGGTTATTCAACATGAGGCACGATCCAATTGACATTTTGAATCATTTTTGGTACAGTCCAAAAAATCAATTTTCGTATGAAAAACGATGACTCCGGACCTGTCGAACGATCCCAAAATGGTCAATATGGATGAAATTTTAACATTTAATCTTTTGACTCTAAATGACTGTTGGATGTGAATTATGACTTTTTCAACTGAAATAAGTGTGTTTAAAGTCATTTCTGTGCCTGAAACGGGTCAAAATTGAAGCTTTTGAGTAAGCAAAACTCTGTAAAAATGGCAATTTTGGTCACTGTGAGGGTTTAAAAAGTGGTTATTCAACATGAGGCACGATCCATTTGACATTTTGAATCATTTTTGGTACAGTCCAAAAAATCAATTTTCGGATGAAAAACGATGACTCCGGACCTGTCGAACGATCCCAAAATGGTCAATATGGATGAAATTTTAACATTTAATCTTTTGACTCTAAACGACTGTTGGATGTGAATTATGACTTTGTCAACTAAAATAAGTGTGTTTAAAGTCATTTCTGTGCCTGAAACGGGTCAAAATTGAAGCTTTTGAGTAAGCAAAACTCTGTAAAAATGGCAATTTTGGTCACTGTGAGGGTTTAAAAAGTGGTTATTCAACATGAGGCACGATCCAATTAACATTTTGAATCATTTTTGGTACAGTCCAAAAAATCAATTTTCGGATGAAAAACGATGACTCCGGACCTGTCGAACGATCCCAAAATGGTCAATATGGATGAAATTTTAACATTTAATCTTTTGACTCTAAATGACTGTTGGATGTGAATTATGACTTTGTCAACTAAAATAAGTGTGTTTAAAGTCATTTCTGTGCCTGAAACGGGTCAAAATTGAAGCTTTTGAGTAAGCAAAACTCTGTAAAAATGGCAATTTTGGTCACTTTGAGGGTTTAAAAAGTGGCTATTCAACATGAGGCACGATCCAATTGACATTTTGAATCATTTTTGGTACAGTCCAAAAAATCAATTTTCGGATGAAAAACGATGACTCCGGACCTGTCGAACAATCCCAAAATGGTCAATATGGATGAAATTTTAACATTTAATCTTTTGACTCTAAATGACTGTTGGATGTGAATTATGACTTTGTCAACTAAAATAAGTGTGTTTAAAGTCATTTCTGTGCCTGAAACGGGTCAAAATTGAAGCTTTTGAGTAAGCAAAACTCTGTAAAAATGGCAATTTTGGTCACTGTGAGGGTTTAAAAAGTGGCTATTCAACATGAGGCACGATCCAATTGACATTTTGAATCATTTTTGGTACAGTCCAAAAAATCAATTTTCGGATGAAAAACGACGACTCCGGACCTGTCGAACGATCCCAAAATGGTCAATATGGATGAAATTTTAACATTTAATCTTTTGACTCTAAATGACTGTTGGATGTGAATTATGACTTTGTCAACTAAAATAAGTGTGTTTAAAGTCATTTCTGTGCCTGAAACGGGTCAAAATTGATGCTTTTGAGTAAGAAAAACTCTGTAAAAATGGCAATTTTGGTCACTGTGAGGGTTTAAAAAGTGGTTATTCAACATGAGGCACGATCCAATTGACATTTTGAATCATTTTTGGTACAGTCCAAAAAATCAATTTTCGGATGAAAAACGATGACTCCGGACCTGTCGAACAATCCCAAAATGGTCAATATGGATGAAATTTTAACATTTAATCTTTTGACTCTAAATGACTGTTGGATGTGAATTATGACTTTGTCAACTAAAATAAGTGTGTTTAAAGTCATTTCTGTGCCTAAAACGGGTCAAAATTGAAGCTTTTGAGTAAGCAAAACTCTGTAAAAATGGCAATTTTGGTCACTTTGAGGGTTTAAAAAGTGGCTATTCAACATGAGGCACGATCCAATTGACATTTTGAATCATTTTTGGTACAGTCCAAAAAATCAATTTTCGGATGAAAAACGATGACTCCGGACCTGTCGAACAATCCCAAAATGGTCAATATGGATGAAATTTTAACATTTAATCTTTTGACTCTAAATGACTGTTGGATGTGAATTATGACTTTGTCAACTAAAATAAGTGTGTTTAAAGTCATTTCTGTGCCTGAAACGGGTCAAAATTGAAGCTCTTGAGTAAGCAAAACTCTGTAAAAATGGCAATTTTGGTCACTGTGAGGGTTTAAAAAGTGGCTATTCAACATGAGGCACGATCCAATTGACATTTTGAATCATTTTTGGTACAGTCCAAAAAATCAATTTTCGGATGAAAAACGATGACTCCGGACCTGTCGAACGATCCCAAAATGGTCAATATGGATGAAATTTTAACATTTAATCTTTTGACTCTAAATGACTGTTGGATGTGAATTATGACTTTGTCAACTAAAATAAGTGTGTTTAAAGTCATTTCTGTGCCTGAAACGGTCAAAATTGAAGCTTTTGAGTAAGCAAAACTCTGTAAAAATGGCAATTTTGGTCACTGTGAGGGTTTAAAAAGTGGTTATTCAACATGAGGCACGATCCAATTGACATTTTGAATCATTTTTGGTACAGTCCAAAAAATCAATTTTCGGAAGAAAAACGATGACTCCGGACCTGTCGAACGATCCCAAAATGGTCAATATGGATGAAATTTTAACATTTAATCTTTTGACTCTAAATGACTGTTGGATGTGAATTATGACTTTGTCAACTAAAATAAGTGTGTTTAAAGTCATTTCTGTGCCTGAAACGGGTCAAAATTGAAGCTTTTGAGTAAGCAAAACTCTGTAAAAATGGCAATTTTGGTCACTTTGAGGGTTTAAAAACTGGCTATTCAACATGAGGCACGATCCAATTGACATTTTGAATCATTTTTGGTACAGTCCAAAAAATCAATTTTCGGATGAAAAACGATGACTCCGGACCTGTCGAACAATCCCAAAATGGTCAATATGGATGAAATTTTAACATTTAATCTTTTGACTCTAAATGACTGTTGGATGTGAATTATGACTTTGTCAACTAAAATAAGTGTGTTTAAAGTCATTTCTGTGCCTGAAACGGGTCAAAATTGAAGCTTTTGAGTAAGCAAAACTCTGTAAAAATGGCAATTTTGGTCACCGTGAGGGTTTAAAAAGTGGCTATTCAACATGAGGCACGATCCAATTGACATTTTGAATCATTTTTGGTACAGTCCAAAAAATCAATTTTCGGATGAAAAACGATGACTCCGGACCTGTCGAACGATCCCAAAATGGTCAATATAGATGAAATTTTAACATTTAATCTTTTGACTCTAAATGACTGTTGGATGTGAATTATGACTTTGTCAACTAAAATAAGTGTGTTTAAAGTCATTTCTGTGCCTGAAACGGGTCAAAATTGAAGCTTTTGAGTAAGCAAAACTCTGTAAAAATGGCAATTTTGGTCACTTTGAGGGTTTAAAAAGTGGCTATTCAACATGAGGCACGATCCAATTGACATTTTGAATCATTTTTGGTACAGTCCAAAAAATCAATTTTCGGATGAAAAACGATGACTCCGGACCTGTCGAACAATCCCAAAATGGTCAATATGGATGAAATTTTAACATTTAATCTTTTGACTCTAAATGACTGTTGGATGTGAATTATGACTTTGTCAACTAAAATAAGTGTGTTTAAAGTCATTTCTGTGCCTGAAACGGGTCAAAATTGAAGCTTTTGAGTAAGCAAAACTCTGTAAAAATGGCAATTTTGGTCACTGTGAGGGTTTAAAAAGTGGCTATTCAACATGAGGCACGATCCAATTGACATTTTGAATCATTTTTGGTACAGTCCAAAAAATCAATTTTCGGATGAAAAACGACGACTCCGGACCTGTCGAACGATCCCAAAATGGTCAATATGGATGAAATTTTAACATTTAATCTTTTGACTCTAAATGACTGTTGGATGTGAATTATGACTTTGTCAACTAAAATAAGTGTGTTTAAAGTCATTTCTGTGCCTGAAACGGGTCAAAATTGATGCTTTTGAGTAAGAAAAACTCTGTAAAAATGGCAATTTTGGTCACTGTGAGGGTTTAAAAAGTGGTTATTCAACATGAGGCACGATCCAATTGACATTTTGAATCATTTTGGGTACAGTCCAAAAAATCAATTTTCGGATGAAAAACGATGACTCCGGACCTGTCGAACAATCCCAAAATGGTCAATATGGATGAAATTTTAACATTTAATCTTTTGACTCTAAATGACTGTTGGATGTGAATTATGACTTTGTCAACTAAAATAAGTGTGTTTAAAGTCATTTCTGTGCCTAAAACGGGTCAAAATTGAAGCTTTTGAGTAAGCAAAACTCTGTAAAAATGGCAATTTTGGTCACTTTGAGGGTTTAAAAAGTGGCTATTCAACATGAAGCACGATCCAATTGACATTTTGAATCATTTTTGGTACAGTCCAAAAAATCAATTTTCGGATGAAAAACGATGACTCCGGACCTGTCGAACAATCCCAAAATGGTCAATATGGATGAAATTTTAACATTTAATCTTTTGACTCTAAATGACTGTTGGATGTGAATTATGACTTTGTCAACTAAAATAAGTGTGTTTAAAGTCATTTCTGTGCCTGAAACGGGTCAAAATTGAAGCTTTTGAGTAAGCAAAACTCTGTAAAAATGGCAATTTTGGTCACTGTGAGGGTTTAAAAAGTGGCTATTCAACATGAGGCACGATCCAATTGACATTTTGAATCATTTTTGGTACAGTCCAAAAAATCAATTTTCGGATGAAAAACGATGACTCCGGACCTGTCGAACGATCCCAAAATGGTCAATATGGATGAAATTTTAACATTTAATCTTTTGACTCTAAATGACTGTTGGATGTGAATTATGACTTTGTCAACTAAAATAAGTGTGTTTAAAGTCATTTCTGTGCCTGAAACGGTCAAAATTGAAGCTTTTGAGTAAGCAAAACTCTGTAAAAATGGCAATTTTGGTCACTTTGAGGGTTTAAAAAGTGGCTATTCAACATGAGGCACGATCCAATTGACATTTTGAATAATTTTTGGTACAGTCCAAAAAATCAATTTTCGGATGAAAAACGATGACTCCGGACCTGTCGAACAATCCCAAAATGGTCAATATGGATGAAATTTTAACATTTAATCTTTTGACTCTAAATGACTGTTGGATGTGAATTATGACTTTGTCAACTAAAATAAGTGTGTTTAAAGTCATTTCTGTGCCTGAAACGGGTCAAAATTGAAGCTTTTGAGTAAGCAAAACTCTGTAAAAATGGCAATTTTGGTCACCGTGAGGGTTTAAAAAGTGGCTATTCAACATGAGGCACGATCCAATTGACATTTTGAATCATTTTTGGTACAGTCCAAAAAATAAATTTTCGGATGAAAAACGATGACTCCGGACCTGTCGAACGATCCCAAAATGGTCAATATGGATGAAATTTTAACATTTAATCTTTTGACTCTAAATGACTGTTGGATGTGAATTATGACTTTGTCAACTAAAATAAGTGTGTTTAAAGTCATTTCTGTGCCTGAAACGGGTCAAAATTGAAGCTTTTGAGTAAGCAAAACTCTGTAAAAATGGCAATTTTGGTCACTGTGAGGGTTTAAAAAGTGGTTATTCAACATGAGGCACGATCCAATTGACATTTTGAATCATTTTTGGTACAGTCCAAAAAATCAATTTTCGGATGAAAAACGATGACTCCGGACCTGTCGAACGATCCCAAAATGGTCAATATGGATGAAATTTTAACATTTAATCTTTTGACTCTAAATGACTGTTGGATGTGAATTATGACTTTGTCAACTAAAATAAGTGTGTTTAAAGTCATTTCTGTGCCTGAAACGGGTCAAAATTGAAGCTTTTGAGTAAGCAAAACTCTGTAAAAATGGCAATTTTGGTCACTTTGAGGGTTTAAAAAGTGGCTATTCAACATGAGGCACGATCCAATTGACATTTTGAATCATTTTTGGTACAGTCCAAAAAATCAATTTTCGGATGAAAAACGATGACTCCGGACCTGTCGAACAATCCCAAAATGGTCAATATGGATGAAATTTTAACATTTAATCTTTTGACTCTAAATGACTGTTGGATGTGAATTATGACTTTGTCAACTAAAATAAGTGTGTTTAAAGTCATTTCTGTGCCTGAAACGGGTCAAAATTGAAGCTTTTGAGTAAGCAAAACTCTGTAAAAATGGCAATTTTGGTCACTGTGAGGGTTTAAAAAGTGGCTATTCAACATGAGGCACGATCCAATTGACATTTTGAATCATTTTTGGTACAGTCCAAAAAATCAATTTTCGGATGAAAAACGATGACTCCGGACCTGTCGAACGATCCCAAAATGGTCAATATGGATGAAATTTTAACATTTAATCTTTTGACTCTAAATGACTGTTGGATGTGAATTATGACTTTGTCAACTAAAATAAGTGTGTTTAAAGTCATTTCTGTGCCTGAAACGGGTCAAAATTGATGCTTTTGAGTAAGAAAAACTCTGTAAAAATGGCAATTTTGGTCACTGTGAGGGTTTAAAAAGTGGTTATTCAACATGAGGCACGATCCAATTGACATTTTGAATCATTTTTGGTACAGTCCAAAAAATAAATTTTCGGATGAAAAACGATGACTCCAGACCTGTCGAACAATCCCAAAATGGTCAATATGGATGAAATTTTAACATTTAATCTTTTGACTCTAAATGACTGTTGGATGTGAATTATGACTTTGTCAACTAAAATAAGTGTGTTTAAAGTCATTTCTGTGCCTAAAACGGGTCAAAATTGAAGCTTTTGAGTAAGCAAAACTCTGTAAAAATGGCAATTTTGGTCACTGTGAGGGTTTAAAAAGTGGTTATTGAACATGAGGCACGATCCAATTGACATTTTGAATCATTTTTGGTACAGTCCAAAAAATCAATTTTCGGATGAAAAACGATGACTCCGGACCTGTCGAACGATCCCAAAATGGTCAATATGGATGAAATTTTAACATTTAATCTTTTGACTCTAAATGACTGTTGGATGTGAATTATGACTTTGTCAACTAAAATAAGTGTGTTTGAAGTCATTTCTGTGCCTGAAACGGGTCAAAATTGAAGCTTTTGAGTAAGCAAAACTCTGTAAAAATGGCAATTTTGGTCACTGTGAAGGTTTAAAAAGTGGTTATTCAACATGAGGCACGATCCAATTGACATTTTGAATCATTTTTGGTACAGTCCAAAAAATCAATTTTCGGATGAAAAACGATGACTCCGGACCTGTCGAACGATCCCAAAATGGTCAATATGGATGAAATTTTAACAATTAATCTTTTGACTCTAAATGACTGTTGGATGTGAATTATGACTTTGTCAACTAAAATAAGTGTGTTTAAAGTCATTTCTGTGCCTGAAACGGGTCAAAATTGAAGCTTTTGAGTAAGCAAAACTCTGTAAAAATGGCAATTTTGGTCACTGTGAGGGTTTAAAAAGTGGTTATTCAACATGAGGCATGATCCAATTGACATTTTGAATCATTTTTGGTACAGTCCAAAAAATCAATTTTTGGATGAAAAACGATGACTCCGGACCTGTCGAACGATCCCAAAATGGTCAATATGGATGAAATTTTAACATTTAATCTTTTGACTCTAAATGACTGTTGGATGTGAATTATGACTTTGTCAACTAAAATAAGTGTGTTTAAAGTCATTTCTGTGCCTGAAACGGGTCAAAATTGAAGCTTTTGAGTAAGCAAAACTCTGTAAAAATGGCAATTTTGGTCACTTTGAGGGTTTAAAAAGTGGCTATTCAACATGAGGCACGATCCAATTGACATTTTGAATCATTTTTGGTACAGTCCAAAAAATCAATTTTCGGATGAAAAACGATGACTCCGGACCTGTCGAACGATCCCAAAATGGTCAATATGGATGAAATTTTAACATTTAATCTTTTGACTCTAAATGACTGTTGGATGTGAATTATGACTTTGTCAACTAAAATAAGTGTGTTTAAAGTCATTTCTGTGCCTGAAACGGGTCAAAATTGAAGCTTTTGAGAAAGCAAAACTCTGTAAAAATGGCAATTTTGGTCACTTTGAGGGTTTAAAAAGTGCCTATTCAACATGAGGCACGATCCAATTGACATTTTGAATCATTTTTGGTACAGTCCAAAAAATCAATTTTCGGATGAAAAACGATGACTCCGGACCTGTCGAACAATCCCAAAATGGTCAATATGGATGAAATTTTAGCATTTAATCTTTTGACTCTAAATGACTGTTGGATGTGAATTATGACTTTGTCAACTAAAATAAGTGTGTTTAAAGTCATTTCTGTGCCTGAAACGGGTCAAAATTGAAGCTTTTGAGTAAGCAAAACTCTGTAAAAATGGCAATTTTGGTCACTGTGAGGGTTTAAAAAGTGGCTATTCAACATGAGGCACGATCCAATTGACATTTTGAATCATTTTTGGTACAGTCCAAAAAATCAATTTTCGGATGAAAAACGATGACTCCGGACCTGTCGAACGATCCCAAAATGGTCAATATGGATGAAATTTTAACATTTAATCTTTTGACTCTAAATGACTGTTGGATGTGAATTATGACTTTGTCAACTAAAATAAGTGTGTTTAAAGTCATTTCTGTGCCTGAAACGGGTCAAAATTGAAGCTTTTGAGTAAGCAAAACTCTGTAAAAATGGCAATTTTGGTCACTGTGAGGGTTTAAAAAGTGGTTATTCAACATGAGGCACGATCCAATTGACATTTTGAATCATTTTTGGTACAGTCCAAAAAATCAATTTTCGGATGAAAAACGATGACTCCGGACCAGTCGAACGATCCCAAAATGGTCAATATGGACGAAATTTTAACATTTAATCTTTTGACTCTAAATGACTGTTGGATGTGAATTATGACTTTGTCAACTAAAATAAGTGTGTTTAAAGTCATTTCTGTGCCTGAAACGGGTCAAAATTGAAGCTTTTGAGTAAGCAAAACTCTGTAAAAATGGCAATTTTGGTCACTGTGAGGGTTTAAAAAGTGGTTATTCAACATGAGGCACGATCCAATTGACATTTTGAATCATTTTTGGTACAGTCCAAAAAATCAATTTTCGGATGAAAAACGATGACTCCGGACCTGTCGAACGATCCCAAAATGGTTAATATGGATGAAATTTTAACATTTAATCTTTTGACTCTAAATGACTGTTGGATGTGAATTATGACTTTGTTAACTAAAATAAGTGTGTTTGAAGTCATTTCTGTGCCTGAAACGGGTCAAAATTGAAGCTTTTGAGTAAGCAAAACTCTGTAAAAATGGCAATTTTGGTCACTGTGAGGGTTTAAAAAGTGGTTATTCAACATGAGGCACGATCCAATTGACATTTTGAATCATTTTTGGTACAGACCAAAAAATCAATTTTCGGATGAAAAACGATGACTCCGGACCTGTCGAACAATCCCAAAATGGTCAATATGGATGAAATTTTAACATTTAATCTTTTGACTCTAAATGACTGTTGGATGTGAATTATGACTTTGTCAACTAAAATAAGTGTGTTTAAAGTCATTTCTGTGCCTGAAACGGGTCAAAATTGATGCTTTTGAGTAAGAAAAACTCTGTAAAAATGGCAATTTTGGTCACTGTGAGGGTTTAAAAAGTGGTTATTCAACATGAGGCACGATCCAATTGACATTTTGAATCATTTTTGGTACAGTCCAAAAAATCAATTTTCGGATGAAAAACGATGACTCCGGACCAGTCGAACGATCCCAAAATGGTCAATATGGACGAAATTTTAACATTTAATCTTTTGACTCTAAATGACTGTTGGATGTGAATTATGACTTTGTCAACTAAAATAAGTGTGTTTAAAGTCATTTCTGTGCCTGAAACGGGTCAAAATTGAAGCTTTTGAGTAAGCAAAACCCTGTAAAAATGGCAATTTTGGTCACTGTGAGGGTTTAAAAAGTGGTTATTCAACATGAGGCACGATCCAATTGACATTTTGAATCATTTTTGGTACAGTCCAAAAAATCAATTTTCGGATGAAAAACGATGACTCCGGACCTGTCGAACGATCCCAAAATGGTCAATATGGATGAAATTTTAACATTTAATCTTTTGACTCTAAATGACTGTTGGATGTGAATTATGACTTTGTCAACTAAAATAAGTGTGTTTAAAGTCATTATGGCTGAGATACCCGCCACCCCCTCTCAACACAATCCCCAAAAGGAGGGAAACCGGAAACAGTTCTTAAAGTTTTTGGATGTGGGAGGGAGTGACCCTCCCGGCCGTATTTATTAAAACAAAAATTAAAACATTAAACGTTTCATGTTATGTACAATTTCTTTATCACATTGCGATGTTTGGCTAACCTTAACATATTCTCTAATACAGAGGTTCTCCTAGCCGAACTAGCATCCTACAAAAACATTCTCTAGAAACACTGAAATTGTACATCCTAACGTTTAAGGGCCAACGGCAAGGTCATAACCGGTGTCAAGATCCCTAACCAGACTTACCCCTCCCACTTGGGAGGGGCGACAGCACAGAGGCTTACCTCAAGTGCAACTACTAACAATTTCCCTTGACTTGACGGGGGCACTTAAGACTCGACGCCATTTAAAGGTCGTTCGAAGACTTGTGTGTGGTATCTAGAAGGTATCGTGGACCTCCCCCCACCCCACACAACTTACCGCATCTGCCGTCGCAGATGACACTGGCCCCGGGAAATTCCCCCAGGAGGGGGCTGTAACCCCTCCTACAAAGGAAGGGGCCTTGACCGCCTTTCCTTTACTTCCGGCGACCCGCCCTTAGACGGGACCGCCTCCCCATTGAGGGGCCAATGGCCACCTCTCCCGAGCGCTCCCATCCGTGTTGGGTGACGCCCACTCATAGGGATCTACCAATTAGTGCTCACCGATCATGACCTTACTGCCTACCAAAAATAAATACGACAATTCTTACTCAAACCTAAGAAAACATTGGTCGCTACGACCGAAAGAACATGCTTAAAATGCAACACTACATCAAATCATTTTAATCGTAACAACTTACACGACATTCACCATACTTTATTATGATCAACAACAAACTGATACTTTCACAGCCTGTAAACGAAACGTAAAACATACTCATACAAATTCACTTTATTGCACAACGACTTGCTGTCCTCAGGGGCTGGTGGGTGGGTCAAAATTGGCTCTTCGTTCTGTCCCGAGCTCACGGGTAGCGAGGAGGTGCAGCTTCGGAGCACAAGAACAAGAGGACGTCTTCTGGTCTTGCGTCTCTTTTTATCCGTCTTCAGGGCGGGCGAGAACCCGCCCCTGCCTGCCCCTAGGGCGGGGGCTGGCTACGTCGGTGTCTAGGCCAGCCCACTCTAGGGCGGGAAAAGGCGCGCCCCGGCTACGCCGCTTCGGGCATACCAGCCGAGACGCGCCTCCCGCCCAAAAATGGCTTCCCGGGGGGATCGAGGCACTCCGCCATACGTTCGGGGGGACCGAGTGGTCGCCCCTTTCCATATGGCTGAGATACCCGCCACCCCCTCTCAACACAATCCCCAAAAGGAGGGAAACCGGAAACAGTTCTTAAAGTTTTTGGATGTGGGAGGGAGTGACCCTCCCGGCCGTATTTATTAAAACAAAAATTAAAACATTAAACGTTTCATGTTATGTACAATTTCATTATCACATTGCGATGTTTGGCTAACCTTAACATATTCTCTAATACAGAGGTTCTCCTAGCCGAACTAGCATCCTACAAAAACATTCTCTAGAAACACTGAAATTGTACATCCTAACGTTTAAGGGCCAACGGCAAGGTCATAACCGGTGTCAAGATCCCTAACCAGACTTACCCCTCCCACTTGGGAGGGGCGACAGCACAGAGGCTTACCTCAAGTGCAACTACTAACAATTTCCCTTGACTTGACGGGGGCACTTAAGACTCGACGCCATTTAAAGGTCGTTCGAAGACTTGTGTGTGGTATCTAGAAGGTATCGTGGACCTCCCCCCACCCCACACAACTTACCGCATCTGCCGTCGCAGATGACACTGGCCCCGGGAAATTCCCCCAGGAGGGGGCTGTAACCCCTCCTACAAAGGAAGGGGCCTTGACCGCCTTTCCTTTACTTCCGGCGACCCGCCCTTAGACGGGACCGCCTCCCCATTGAGGGGCCAATGGCCACCTCTCCCGAGCGCTCCCATCCGTGTTGGGTGACGCCCACTCATAGGGATCTACCAATTAGTGCTCACCGATCATGACCTTACCGCCACAGGTCCGGATAGTTGACCGGCTATCCGGACCCCCCACAAAACTCCTACCTAAAGGTCATGTTTTAACGATTTTAACCAAGCTAGGAAGTCACCTATGAGTAACTCATTCCCCACCCTCGACAAATGCACACCATCCCCCAGATACATACTGTCATCATTAATACAACCATGCGAGATCGAATGCAATGTCTTGGAACGGAACAACCTACTCACTTTGTTATTCAATTTTCTAACAGAATGATTCAAAGCAGGGATCGAGATAGCCCCCCGCCACACTTTTCGTGGGATCATATGAGACCACGCAATTATGCACCCCGGAACTCTCCTCGCTAACCAACTTACCGTGGAAAGCATAGCCTCCAGGAGAAGTCGTCTACCGGTGGTGACCAAATCATTGCCCCCCAAATGCACTATGACTATGGACGGCGGTGACCTCATCCGCTCTAACAAACCCTCAAAAAATTCCTGAAACTGGTCAATACAGAGACCGCCCCTTCCGTAGAAGGACACTCTGTACCCGTATTCCCCAGGTACGTGAATCATTTCACCTGCTTTGAATACGTCTGCGGCCCGTCTCACGTATGAGTGGCCCACGACCCACACCTCCTTCCTCACAGCCGGTGACGTGCAACCGCTGGCCTGGTGTTGGGTCGACTGCACAGTCCGCCCTGCCGCGTAGGCTTGCGCAACTGAAAACAAACAAAAGACAAGAAGCGTGAGTACATGATTACAGCTTCACAACATGTGCAATCGCACGTACCTCTTATAACAATTGGAGGACCAGCGCCCCACACGTTTCACTTGTTCTACATTAAGACCCCTGGCTGTAGCTTCAGTGGCAGCCCCTATTCGAAAGGAATGGGTCCCAAATTCGCCCGGGTCCAAGCCCGCTGCGGCAATGGCCATTGCAAGCACCCGCTGAAACTGAAACCTCGTCAGCGGGGTGGCGTCTGCATGCCTCAACAATGTCCCCCCCCATGATGCCACCCTTCGTGCTAGGTAATCTTCTAAGCACTGTACCGGACACATGGAGGACTCGGGGTTCCTGCGAATGATCGTGCAGTCCCCTCTCCCATCTTGGTCAGTCTTGGACCTGAGAAAGGAGACAATCATCGCATCACCCCTGATCTGAACATGTTCCCTGCACAAGCCCCCCGTCACATCCTGTTTGTTCCTTGCAACTAGCTCACTAACTCTCATAGCCCCGTGAAATGCCAGCGTAAATGCAGACCGGAACAAACAGGTCTCGAAAGGGGACGAGCATGTGTTAGGGAGTGTGGCCAGTAACTGGGACAACCTGTCTAAACCTATCGGTCGTCTTACGTCTACTCTGCGACCCTCTAGGCGTTGCCACCCACGCAGCGCTTTCTGTACTGTAAAAGACGCTGTTGGGTCCAGGATGCCATGGGCCCTGGCAACAAAAGAAATGGCGGCACGATGCCTTTGGGCCGTAGCCACCGATTTCCCAGCCCTACGTAAGGACATCAGAAAAAGTACTACCCACTCTTCCTGACCCCAAAGTCCCCCTCTCTCTGCCCCCAAAAAGGCTAAATAGGCCTGGAACGCCCCTTCATATGCCTTCCTTGTCCTGGGTGCTAGACTCTCTCCCACGAGGTGACGAAGTTCGGGGCACCGAGAGACCAGAGAGCTTCGGGGAAGGGTGCCGGCTCCGGGTCCGCTGAAGGAAGGAAACCCGAGAAAGCCTGCATGTGAAAACGAGACAGTGCATCAGCAGCCTGATTCATCACCCCTGGGACATGTTTTGCTCTGAATACCACGTTCAGTTGCATACACAGTAGGACAATTTCTTTGAGCAGCCTCAAAATCAATTTACAATGGGCTGCCTGACTATTGATGCATTCTACTACGGTCATATTGTCGGACCAGAACACGACAGAATGATCTCTGAACCCTTCTGGCCAGGTTCTCAGGGCCACCAGAATGGGAAATAGTTCAAGGAAAGCAATATTACTCGTTAGCCCCTTCTCGTGCCACCATAGGGGCCACCTTTGAGCAGACCACTTTGTGCCGAAGATGGCGCCAAAGCCTATGCTTCCTGCTGAATCTGTCCATAGCCCAAGCTCTTCTGAGGACACGGCTGGCTTGTTCCAGACGACTCGGCCATTGAAGTCCGCCAAAAATGCTAACCAAATCCGCATGTCCTGGCGGACCTCAGCCGATAACCTCGTGCGATGATGACCCTCCTTTAGGCCAACCATCGCTTGGGCAATTGAGCGGGAAAAAGGGCGAGCCATCGGGATCACCCTCAAGGCAAAGTTCAACTTTCCCACTAATTGTTGCAACTGATGCAGTGTAACCTTAGATGCATTCAAACATACTTGGAGGGCCGCCCTGAATTTTAACACTTTGCTAGCTGGTAAACGGAAACACCCCTCCCTTGAGTCCAACTCGATCCCCAAAAACTCGAGGCAAGTCGTGGGACCCATAGTTTTACCTGGTGCCAATGGCACGCCAAAATGACCCATCAACACACAGAATTCAGCTAAGGCCTGAGCACATTCGGGATTTCCGGCGGGACCAAGGAACAAAAAGTCGTCAAGGTAGTGCATTACATTTCGGAAACCCGTTTTCTTAGTGAACACCCATTGCAGGAAAGTACTGAATTGCTCAAAATAAGCACATGATATAGAGCATCCCATTGGCATACACCTATCCATGTAAAATGACCCCTGGAACCCGAATCCCAAAAGACGCTGATCGTCTGGGTGTACCGGGAGCAACCGGAACGCTGACTCGATATCTGATTTCGCCATCAACGTCCCGGGCCCCAGGCGATTCAAGATGGCTACTGCCTCATCAAACGATGCGTATCGCACCGAACAAACTTCTGGATCAATTGCGTCGTTCACCGAAAGGCCGTGTGGAGCAGACAAATTATGGATCAAACGAAACTCACCTGGGTCCTTCTTGGGGACCACCCCTAACGGAGAACAAACAAAATCCGGTCCCGGGAGTACACTAAACGGGCCAGCGACCCGTCCCCGGCTAACCTCTTTCTGAATTTTTTCTTGCACCACAGATGTATGTTGTAAAACAGAAAGTTGATTTTTGCAAATCCCTACACCCTGAAAGTCCCCCACCGGGATGCGGAAACCATGTGAAAAACCGTTCCGCAGCACCCCAGCAGAAGTACGATCCGGGTATTCACTGAGCCAGGGAATCATTGCCAAGGTATCAATCGGGGTTGGTAAAGGCGCCCCTCGGACTAGTTTAGACCTGTTTGGCGCCTCCCTTACCCCCATTCTCACCCGTTCTGGCTCTGCACGATGACTCAGGATGGGACGACCCACACGTACTACACTCATGTTTGAATTTACACGATCCCGGAGGTCTGGTACACTTCCCTTTGTTGAAATTAAAGCAGAAACCCTTCCTCCCTGTATTGCCTGCGGGCCTCGACTGATCGTCGGTGCTCGTATTTGGTCGAAAGGGCGTCCCCACATTTTGGCGGGAGTAATCTACAACATTGCTCCCAACCAATGGCATCTTTAACATTCCTGACTCTTTCATTTTATCCCATGTTACAGAATCGTAACAATCCCAAGTCAAACCCTTGTTATGTTCCTTTTCTTTCCTGAACAGATTGTCATAACAAAACCAATGGTTACCTTGATACGCTGTCGAGTAACCCATAATTCGTGATTGATAAATGGGAAATTCAGAAAGCAACTCGGGCCTACGTTCCCCCAAAATCGATGTAAAAATACCCCACGCATTGCCCCAGTTGCCAATATTCTCATTTACCTTAAAGGCGGCCATTTTTGCGCGCCAAACACTCGGATGCATTAAGTCCTTCTGACTTTTAACATGCTCCACCTCATAATGATCAACAAGCAAGGAGAAAATATTCACGTACTCCCCAGCCCAGATCTTTTCTTTTATAGCTAAAGGCACATGTTGTCCCAATCTCTCTCTACGAGAGGGTGCTGACTCGTCCCTTGCAATCGGCAATGGCCGCTTACCTGCACCGGACGCAGCTTCGGCCGCTTGCGGCTTGTCTATTCCCGCCAACGTCGCAGTCACTTTAGCTGCATCTCTCTTCTCACGAAGCCCTTTTATCAGCGCCCGTGCCTCGGCAGCCGTGGCGCCATCACTACTATCCCCCAACCAAGCTGCTAGCTGTGCTGCCAGCTCGGGGGGCATGTCTTCTTTGGATGTCGGGGTGACGACAACGGGGATTGGATTCCCCTCCATTGGTACTGGGGTCGGCGCCTCGAGCGGTACAGAGGGGAGCGGGACGTCTCCACCGGCTGGAACCCTTCTCGGCCTCTTAGGTCTCCCTCCAGCCGGCGCAGGGCCCGAACCCTCCTCCCCGTCCCGTTTCGCCAACCGTTTCTTTATGTCGGACACCTCTTTGCAAAGGGCCCGCACCATCTGGTCGGTCGTCATTCTCTTTGCGGCTTTCTTTGGCATTTCTCCGACGAAGTATCTAGAAGACAAAGAAAAAGATCAAAACGCTCAAAATTGGCTCTTCGTTCTGTCCCGAGCTCACGGGTAGCGAGGAGGTGCAGCTTCGGAGCACAAGAACAAGAGGACGTCTTCTGGTCTTGCGTCTCTTTTTATCCGTCTTCAGGGCGGGCGAGAACCCGCCCCTGCCTGCCCCTAGGGCGGGGGCTGGCTACGTCGGTGTCTAGGCCAGCCCACTCTAGGGCGGGAAAAGGCGCGCCCCGGCTACGCCGCTTCGGGCATACCAGCCGAGACGCGCCTCCCGCCCAAAAATGGCTTCCCGGGGGGATCGAGGCACTCCGCCATACGTTCGGGGGGACCGAGTGGTCGCCCCTTTCCATTCTGTGCCTGAAACGGGTCAAAATTGAAGCTTTTGAGTAAGCAAAACTCTGTAAAAATGGCAATTTTGGTCACTTTGAGGGTTTAAAAAGTGGCTATTCAACATGAGGCACGATCCAATTGACATTTTGAATCATTTTTGGTACAGTCCAAAAAGTCAATTTTCGGATGAAAAACGATGACTCCGGACCTGTCGAACGATCCCAAAATGGTCAATATGGATGAAATTTTAACATTTAATCTTTTGACTCTAAATGACTGTTGGATGTGAATTATGACTTTGTCAACTAAAATAAGTGTGTTTAAAGTCATTTCTGTGCCTGAAACGGGTCAAAATTGAAGCTTTTGAGTAAGCAAAACTCTGTAAAAATGGCAATTTTGGTCACTGTGAGGGTTTAAAATGTGGTTATTCAACATGAGGCACGATCCAATTGACATTTTGAATCATTTTTGGTACAGTCCAAAAAATCAATTTTCGGATGAAAAACGATGACTCCGGACCAGTCCATCGATCCCAAAATGGTCAATATGGATGAAATTTTAACATTTAATCTTTTGACTCTAAATGACTGTTGGATGTGAATTATGACTTTGTCAACTAAAATAAGTGTGTTTAAAGTCATTTCTGTGCCTGAAACGGGTCAAAATTGATGCTTTTGAGTAAGAAAAACTCTGTAAAAATGGCAATTTTGGTCACTGTGAGGGTTTAAAAAGTGGTTATTCAACATGAGGCACGATCCAATTGACATTTTGAATCATTTTTGGTACAGTCCAAAAAATAAATTTTCGGATGAAAAACGATGACTCCGGACCTGTCGAACGATCCAAAAATGGTCAATATGGATGAAATTTTAACATTTAATCTTTTGACTCTAAATGACTGTTGGATGTGAATTATGACTTTGTCAACTAAAATAAATGTGTTTAAAGTCATTTCTGTGCCTGAAACGGGTCAAAATTGAAGCTTTTGAGTAAGCAAAACTCTGTAAAAATGGCAATTTTGGTCACTGTGAGGGTTTAAAAAGTGGTTATTCAACATGAGGCACGATCCAATTGACATTTTGAATCATTTTTGGTACAGTCCAAAAAATCAATTTTCGGATGAAAAACGATGACTCCGGACCAGTCGAACGATCCCAAAATGGTCAATATGGACGAAATTTTAACATTTAATCTTTTGACTCTAAATGACTGTTGGATGTGAATTATGACTTTGTCAACTAAAATAAGTGTGTTTAAAGTCATTTCTGTGCCTGAAACTGGTCAAAATTGAAGCTTTTGAGTAAGCAAAACTCTGTAAAAATGGCAATTTTGGTCACTGTGAGGGTTTAAAAAGTGGTAATTCAAATTGAGGCACGATCCAATTGACATTTTGAATCATTTTTGGTACAGTCCAAAAAATCAATTTTCGGATGAAAAACGATGACTCCGGACCTGTCGAACGATCCCAAAATGGTCAATATGGATGAAATTTTAACATTTAATCTTTTGACTCTAAATGACTGTTGGATGTGAATTATGACTTTGTCAACTAAAATAAGTGTGTTTAAAGTCATTTCTGTGCCTGAAACGGGTCAAAATTGAAGCTTTTGAGTAAGCAAAACTCTGTAAAAATGGCAATTTTGGTCACTGCGAGGGTTTAAAAAGTGGTTATTCAACATGAGGCATGATCCAATTGACATTTTGAATCATTTTTGGTACAGTCCAAAAAATCAATTTTCGGATGAAAAACGATGACTCCGGACCTGTCGAACGATCCCAAAATGGTCAATATGGATGAAATTTTAACATTTAATCTTTTGACTCTAAATGACTGTTGGATGTGAATTATGACTTTGTCAACTAAAATAAGTGTGTTTAAAGTCATTTCTGTGCCTGAAACGGGTCAAAATTGAAGCTTTTGAGAAAGCAAAACTCTGTAAAAATGGCAATTTTGGTCACTTTGAGGGTTTAAAAAGTGCCTATTCAACATGAGGCACGATCCAATTGACATTTTGAATCATTTTTGGTACAGTCCAAAAAATCAATTTTCGGATGAAAAACGATGACTCCGGACCTGTTGAACAATCCCAAAATGGTCAATATGGATGAAATTTTAGCATTTAATCTTTTGACTCTAAATGACTGTTGGATGTGAATTATGACTTTGTCAACTAAAATAAGTGTGTTTAAAGTCATTTCTGTGCCTGAAACGGGTCAAAATTGAAGCTTTTGAGTAAGCAAAACTCTGTAAAAATGGCAATTTTGGTCACTGTGAGGGTTTAAAAAGTGGCTATTCAACATGAGGCACGATCCAATTGACATTTTGAATCATTTTTGGTACAGTCCAAAAAATCAATTTTCAGATGAAAAACGATGACTCCGGACCTGTCGAACGATCCCAAAATGGTCAATATGGATGAAATTTTAACATTTAATCTTTTGACTCTAAATGACTGTTGGATGTGAATTATGACTTTGTCAACTAAAATAAGTGTGTTTAAAGTCATTTCTGTGCCTGAAACGGGTCAAAATTGAAGCTTTTGAGTAAGCAAAACTCTGTAAAAATGGCAATTTTGGTCACTTTGAGGGTTTAAAAAGTGGCTATTCAACATGAGGCACGATCCAATTGACATTTTGAATCATTTTTGGTACAGTCCAAAAAATCAATTTTCGGAAGAAAAACGATGACTCCGGACCTGTCGAACGATCCCAAAATGGTCAATATGGATGAAATTTTAACATTTAATCTTTTGACTCTAAATGACTGTTGGATGTGAATTATGACTTTGTCAACTAAAATAAGTGTGTTTAAAGTCATTTCTGTGCCTGAAACGGGTCAAAATTGAAGCTTTTGAGAAAGCAAAACTCTGTAAAAATGGCAATTTTGGTCACTTTGAGGGTTTAAAAAGTGGCTATTCAACATGAGGCACGATCCAATTGACATTTTGAATCATTTTTGGTACAGTCCAAAAAATCAATTTTCGGATGAAAAACGATGACTCCGGACCTGTCGAACAATCCCAAAATGGTCAATATGGATGAAATTTTAGCATTTAATCTTTTGACTCTAAATGACTGTTGGATGTGAATTATGACTTTGTCAACTAAAATAAGTGTGTTTAAAGTCATTTCTGTGCCTGAAACGGGTCAAAATTGAAGCTTTTGAGTAAGCAAAACTCTGTAAAAATGGCAATTTTGGTCACTGTGAGGGTTTAAAAAGTGGCTATTCAACATGAGGCACGATCCAATTGACATTTTGAATCATTTTTGGTACAGTCCAAAAAATCAATTTTCGGATGAAAAACGATGACTCCGGACCTGTCGAACGATCCCAAAATGGTCAATATGGATGAAATTTTAACATTTAATCTTTTGACTCTAAATGACTGTTGGATGTGAATTATGACTTTGTCAACTAAAATAAGTGTGTTTAAAGTCATTTCTGTGCCTGAAACGGGTCAAAATTGAAGCTTTTGAGTAAGCAAAACTCTGTAAAAATGGCAATTTTGGTCACTGTGAGGGTTTAAAAAGTGGTTATTCAACATGAGGCACGATCCAATTGACATTTTGAATCATTTTTGGTACAGTCCAAAAAATCAATTTTCGGATGAAAAACGATGACTCCGGACCAGTCGAACGATCCCAAAATGGTCAATATGGACGAAATTTTAACATTTAATCTTTTGACTCTAAATGACTGTTGGATGTGAATTATGACTTTGTCAACTAAAATAAGTGTGTTTAAAGTCATTTCTGTGCCTGAAACGGGTCAAAATTGAAGCTTTTGAGTAAGCAAAACTCTGTAAAAATGGCAATTTTGGTCACTGTGAGGGTTTAAAAAGTGGTTATTCAACATGAGGCACGATCCAATTGACATTTTGAATCATTTTTGGTACAGTCCAAAAAATCAATTTTCGGATGAAAAACGATGACTCCGGACCTGTCGAACGATCCCAAAATGGTCAATATGGATGAAATTTTAACATTTAATCTTTTGACTCTAAATGACTGTTGGATGTGAATTATGACTTTGTCAACTAAAATAAGTGTGTTTAAAGTCATTTCTGTGCCTGAAACGGGTCAAAATTGAAGCTTTTGAGAAAGCAAAACTCTGTAAAAATGGCAATTTTGGTCACTTTGAGGGTTTAAAAAGTGGCTATTCAACATGAGGCACGATCCAATTGACATTTTGAATCATTTTTGGTACAGTCCAAAAAATCAATTTTCGGATGAAAAACGATGACTCCGGACCTGTTGAACAATCCCAAAATGGTCAATATGGATGAAATTTTAGCATTTAATCTTTTGACTCTAAATGACTGTTGGATGTGAATTATGACTTTGTCAACTAAAATAAGTGTGTTTAAAGTCATTTCTGTGCCTGAAACGGGTCAAAATTGAAGCTTTTGAGAAAGCAAAACTCTGTAAAAATGGCAATTTTGGTCACTTTGAGGGTTTAAAAAGTGGCTATTCAACATGAGGCACGATCCAATTGACATTTTGAATCATTTTTGGTACAGTCCAAAAAATCAATTTTCGGATAAAAAACGATGACTCCGGACCTGTCGAACGATCCCAAAATGGTCAATATGAATGAAATTTTAACATTTAATCTTTTGACTCTAAATGACTGTTGGATGTGAATTATGACTTTGTCAACTAAAATAAGTGTGTTTAAAGTCATTTCTGTGCCTGAAACGGGTCAAAATTGATGCTTTTGAGTAAGAAAAACTCTGTAAAAATGGCAATTTTGGTCACTGTGAGGGTTTAAAAAGTGGTTATTCAACATGAGGCACGATCCAATTGACATTTTGAATCATTTTTGGTACAGTCTAAAAAATAAATTTTCGGATGAAAAACGATGACTCCGGACCTGTCGAACAATCCCAAAATGGTCAATATGGATGAAATTTTAACATTTAATCTTTTGACTCTAAATGACTGTTGGATGTGAATTATGACTTTGTCAACTAAAATAAGTGTGTTTAAAGTCATTTCTGTGCCTGAAACGGGTCAAAATTGAAGCTTTTGAGTAAGCAAAACTCCGTAAAAATGGCAATTTTGGTCACTGTGAGGGTTTAAAAAGTGGTTATTCAACATGAGGCACGATCCAATTGACATTTTGAATCATTTTTGGTACAGTCCAAAAAATCAATTTTCGGATGAAAAACGATGACTCCGGACCAGTCGAACGATCCCAAAATGGTCAATATGGACGAAATTTTAACATTTAATCTTTTGACTCTAAATGACTGTTGGATGTGAATTATGACTTTGTCAACTAAAATAAGTGTGTTTAAAGTCATTTCTGTGCCTGAAACGGGTCAAAATTGAAGCTTTTGAGTAAGCAAAACTCTGTAAAAATGGCAATTTTGGTCACTGTGAGGGTTTAAAAAGTGGTTATTCAACATGAGGCACGATCCAATTGACATTTTGAATCATTTTTGGTACAGTCCAAAAAATCAATTTTCGGATGAAAAACGATGACTCCGGACCTGTCGAACGATCCCAAAATGGTCAATATGGATGAAATTTTAACATTTAATCTTTTGACTCTAAATGACTGTTGGATGTGAATTATGACTTTGTCAACTAAAATAAGTGTGTTTAAAGTCATTTCTGTGCCTGAAACGGGTCAAAATTGAAGCTTTTGAGTAAGCAAAACTCTGTAAAAATGGCAATTTTGGTCACTTTGAGGGTTTAAAAAGTGGCTATTCAACATGAGGCACGATCCAATTGACATTTTGAATCATTTTTGGTACAGTCCAAAAAATCAATTTTCGGATGAAAAACGATGACTCCGGACCTGTCGAACGATCCCAAAATGGTCAATATGGATGAAATTTTAACATTTAATCTTTTGACTCTAAATGACTGTTGGATGTGAATTATGACTTTGTCAACTAAAATAAGTGTGTTTAAAGTCATTTCTGTGCCTGAAACGGGTCAAAATTGAAGCTTTTGAGTAAGCAAAACTCTGTAAAAATGGCAATTTTGGTCACTGTGAGGGTTTAAAAAGTGGTTATTCAACATGAGGCACGATCCAATTGACATTTTGAATCATTTTTGGTACAGTCCAAAAAATCAATTTTCGGATGAAAAACGATGACTCCGGACCAGTCCAACGATCCCAAAATGGTCAATATGGATGAAATTTTAACATTTAATCTTTTGACTCTAAATGACTGTTGGATGTGAATTATGACTTTGTCAACTAAAATAAGTGTGTTTAAAGTCATTTCTGTGCCTGAAACGGGTCAAAATTGAAGCTTTTGAGTAAGCAAAACTCTGTAAAAATGGCAATTTTGGTCACTGTGAGGGTTTAAAAAGTGGTTATTCAACATGAGGCACGATCCAATTGACATTTTGAATCATTTTTGGTACAGTCTAAAAAATAAATTTTCGGATGAAAAACGATGACTCCGGACCTGTCGAACAATCCCAAAATGGTCAATATGGATGAAATTTTAACATTTAATCTTTTGACTCTAAATGACTGTTGGATGTGAATTATGACTTTGTCAACTAAAATAAGTGTGTTTAAAGTCATTTCTGTGCCTGAAACGGGTCAAAATTGAAGCTTTTGAGTAAGCAAAACTCTGTAAAAATGGCAATTTTGGTCACTGTGAGGGTTTAAAAAGTGGTTATTCAACATGAGGCACGATCCAATTGACATTTTGAATCATTTTTGGTACAGTCCAAAAAATCAATTTTCGGATGAAAAACGATGACTCCGGACCAGTCGAACGATCCCAAAATGGTCAATATGGACGAAATTTTAACATTTAATCTTTTGACTCTAAATGACTGTTGGATGTGAATTATGACTTTGTCAACTAAAATAAGTGTGTTTAAAGTCATTTCTGTGCCTGAAACGGGTCAAAATTGAAGCTTTTGAGTAAGCAAAACTCTGTAAAAATGGCAATTTTGGTCACTGTGAGGGTTTAAAAAGTGGGTATTCAACATGAGGCACGATCCAATTGACATTTTGAATCATTTTTGGTACAGTCCAAAAAATCAATTTTCGGATGAAAAACGATGACTCCGGACCTGTCGAATGATCCCAAAATGGTCAATATGGATGAAATTTTAACATTTAATCTTTTGACTCTAAATGACTGTTGGATGTGAATTATGACTTTGTCAACTAAAATAAGTGTGTTTAAAGTCATTTCTGTGCCTGAAACGGGTCAAAATTGAAGCTTTTGAGAAAGCAAAACTCTGTAAAAATGGCAATTTTGGTCACTTTGAGGGTTTAAAAAGTGGCTATTCAACATGAGGCACGATCCAATTGACATTTTGAATCATTTTTGGTACAGTCCAAAAAATCAATTTTCGGATGAAAAACGATGACTCCGGACCTGTTGAACAATCCCAAAATGGTCAATATGGATGAAATTTTAGCATTTAATCTTTTGACTCTAAATGACTGTTGGATGTGAATTATGACTTTGTCAACTAAAATAAGTGTGTTTAAAGTCATTTCTGTGCCTGAAACGGGTCAAAATTGAAGCTTTTGAGAAAGCAAAACTCTGTAAAAATGGCAATTTTGGTCACTTTGAGGGTTTAAAAAGTGGCTATTCAACATGAGGCACGATCCAATTGACATTTTGAATCATTTTTGGTACAGTCCAAAAAATCAATTTTCGGATAAAAAACGATGACTCCGGACCTGTCGAACGATCCCAAAATGGTCAATATGAATGAAATTTTAACATTTAATCTTTTGACTCTAAATGACTGTTGGATGTGAATTATGACTTTGTCAACTAAAATAAGTGTGTTTAAAGTCATTTCTGTGCCTGAAACGGGTCAAAATTGATGCTTTTGAGTAAGAAAAACTCTGTAAAAATGGCAATTTTGGTCACTATGAGGGTTTAAAAAGTGGTTATTCAACATGAGGCACGATCCAATTGACATTTTGAATCATTTTTGGTACAGTCTAAAAAATAAATTTTCGGATGAAAAACGATGACTCCGGACCTGTCGAACAATCCCAAAATGGTCAATATGGATGAAATTTTAACATTTAATCTTTTGACTCTAAATGACTGTTGGATGTGAATTATGACTTTGTCAACTAAAATAAGTGTGTTTAAAGTCATTTCTGTGCCTGAAACGGGTCAAAATTGAAGCTTTTGAGTAAGCAAAACTCCGTAAAAATGGCAATTTTGGTCACTGTGAGGGTTTAAAAAGTGGTTATTCAACATGAGGCACGATCCAATTGACATTTTGAATCATTTTTGGTACAGTCCAAAAAATCAATTTTCGGATGAAAAACGATGACTCCGGACCAGTCGAACGATCCCAAAATGGTCAATATGGACGAAATTTTAACATTTAATCTTTTGACTCTAAATGACTGTTGGATGTGAATTATGACTTTGTCAACTAAAATAAGTGTGTTTAAAGTCATTTCTGTGCCTGAAACGGGTCAAAATTGAAGCTTTTGAGTAAGCAAAACTCTGTAAAAATGGCAATTTTGGTCACTTTGAGGGTTTAAAAAGTGGCTATTCAACATGAGGCACGATCCAATTGACATTTTGAATCATTTTTGGTACAGTCCAAAAAATCAATTTTCGGATGAAAAACGATGACTCCGGACCTGTCGAACGATCCCAAAATGGTCAATAAGGATGAAATTTTAACATTTAATCTTTTGACTCTAAATGACTGTTGGATGTGAATTATGACTTTGTCAACTAAAATAAGTGTGTTTAAAGTCATTTCTGTGCCTGAAACGGGTCAAAATTGAAGCTTTTGAGTAAGCAAAACTCTGTAAAAATGGCAATTTTGGTCACTGTGAGGGTTTAAAAAGTGGTTATTCAACATGAGGCACGATCCAATTGACATTTTGAATCATTTTTGGTACAGTCCAAAAAATCAATTTTCGGATGAAAAACGATGACTCCGGACCAGTCCAACGATCCCAAAATGGTCAATATGGATGAAATTTTAACATTTAATCTTTTGACTCTAAATGACTGTTGGATGTGAATTATGACTTTGTCAACTAAAATAAGTGTGTTTAAAGTCATTTCTGTGCCTGAAACGGGTCAAAATTGAAGCTTTTGAGTAAGCAAAACTCTGTAAAAATGGCAATTTTGGTCACTGTGAGGGTTTAAAAAGTGGTTATTCAACATGAGGCACGATCCAATTGACATTTTGAATCATTTTTGGTACAGTCTAAAAAATAAATTTTCGGATGAAAAACGATGACTCCGGACCTGTCGAACAATCCCAAAATGGTCAATATGGATGAAATTTTAACATTTAATCTTTTGACTCTAAATGACTGTTGGATGTGAATTATGACTTTGTCAACTAAAATAAGTGTGTTTAAAGTCATTTCTGTGCCTGAAACGGGTCAAAATTGAAGCTTTTGAGTAAGCAAAACTCTGTAAAAATGGCAATTTTGGTCACTTTGAGGGTTTAAAAAGTGGCTATTCAACATGAGGCACGATCCAATTGACATTTTGAATCATTTTTGGTACAGTCCAAAAAATCAATTTTCGGATGAAAAACGATGACTCCGGACCTGTCGAACGATCCCAAAATGGTCAATATGGATGAAATTTTAACATTTAATCTTTTGACTCTAAATGACTGTTGGATGTGAATTATGACTTTGTCAACTAAAATAAGTGTGTTTAAAGTCATTTCTGTGCCTGAAACGGGTCAAAATTGAAGCTTTTGAGTAAGCAAAACTCTGTAAAAATGGCAATTTTGGTCACTGTGAGGGTTTAAAAAGTGGTTATTCAACATGAGGCACGATCCAATTGACATTTTGAATAATTTTTGGTACAGTCCAAAAAATCAATTTTCGGATGAAAAACGATGACTCCGGACCAGTCCAACGATCCCAAAATGGTCAATATGGATGAAATTTTAACATTTACTCTTTTGACTCTAAATGACTGTTGGATGTGAATTATGACTTTGTCAACTAAAATAAGTGTGTTTAAAGTCATTTCTGTGCCTGAAACGGGTCAAAATTGAAGCTTTTGAGTAAGCAAAACTCTGTAAAAATGGCAATTTTGGTCACTGTGAGGGTTTAAAAAGTGGTTATTCAACATGAGGCACGATCCAATTGACATTTTGAATCATTTTTGGTACAGTCCAAAAAATCAATTTTCGGATGAAAAACGATGACTCCGGACCTGTCGAACGATCCCAAAATGGTCAATATGGATGAAATTTTAACATTTAATCTTTTGACTCTAAATGACTGTTGGATGTGAATTATGACTTTGTCAACTAAAATAAGTGTGTTTAAAGTCATTTCTGTGCCTGAAACGGGTCAAAATTGAAGCTTTTGAGAAAGCAAAACTCTGTAAAAATGGCAATTTTGGTCACTTTGAGGGTTTAAAAAGTGGCTATTCAACATGAGGCACGATCCAATTGACATTTTGAATCATTTTTGGTACAGTCCAAAAAATCAATTTTCGGATGAAAAACGATGACTCCGGACCTGTTGAACAATCCCAAAATGGTCAATATGGATGAAATTTTAGCATTTAATCTTTTGACTCTAAATGACTGTTGGATGTGAATTATGACTTTGTCAACTAAAATAAGTGTGTTTAAAGTCATTTCTGTGCCTGAAACGGGTCAAAATTGAAGCTTTTGAGTAAGCAAAACTCTGTAAAAATGGCAATTTTGGTCACTGTGAGGGTTTAAAAAGTGGCTATTCAACATGAGGCACGATCCAATTGACATTTTGAATCATTTTTGGTACAGTCCAAAAAATCAATTTTCAGATGAAAAACGATGACTCCGGACCTGTCGAACGATCCCAAAATGGTCAATATGGATGAAATTTTAACATTTAATCTTTTGACTCTAAATGACTGTTGGATGTGAATTATGACTTTGTCAACTAAAATAAGTGTGTTTAAAGTCATTTCTGTGCCTGAAACGGGTCAAAATTGAAGCTTTTGAGTAAGCAAAACTCTGTAAAAATGGCAATTTTGGTCACTGTGAGGGTTTAAAAAGTGGTTATTCAACATGAGGCACGATCCAATTGACATTTTGAATCATTTTTGGTACAGTCCAAAAAATCAATTTTCGGATGAAAAACGATGACTCCGGACCAGTCGAACGATCCCAAAATGGTCAATATGGACGAAATTTTAACATTTAATCTTTTGACTCTAAATGACTGTTGGATGTGAATTATGACTTTGTCAACTAAAATAAGTGTGTTTAAAGTCATTTCTGTGCCTGAAACGGGTCAAAATTGAAGCTTTTGAGTAAGCAAAACTCTGTAAAAATGGCAATTTTGGTCACTGTGAGGGTTTAAAAAGTGGTTATTCAAAATGAGGCACGATCCAATTGACATTTTGAATCATTTTTGGTACAGTCCAAAAAATCAATTTTCGGATGAAAAACGATGACTCCGGACCAGTCCAACGATCCCAAAATGGTCAATATGGATGAAATTTTAACATTTAATCTTTTGACTCTAAATGACTGTTGGATGTGAATTATGACTTTGTCAACTAAAATAAGTGTGTTTAAAGTCATTTCTGTGCCTGAAACGGGTCAAAATTGAAGCTTTTGAGTAAGCAAAACTCTGTAAAAATGGCAATTTTGGTCACTGTGAGGGTTTAAAAAGTGGTTATTCAACATGAGGCACGATCCAATTGACATTTTGAATCATTTTTGGTACAGTCTAAAAAATAAATTTTCGGATGAAAAACGATGACTCCGGACCTGTCGAACAATCCCAAAATGGTCAATATGGATGAAATTTTAACATTTAATCTTTTGACTCTAAATGACTGTTGGATGTGAATTATGACTTTGTCAACTAAAATAAGTGTGTTTAAAGTCATTTCTGTGCCTGAAACGGGTCAAAATTGAAGCTTTTGAGTAAGCAAAACTCTGTAAAAATGGCAATTTTGGTCACTGTGAGGGTTTAAAAAGTGGTTATTCAACATGAGGCACGATCCAATTGACATTTTGAATCATTTTTGGTACAGTCCAAAAAATCAATTTTCGGATGAAAAACGATGACTCCGGACCAGTCGAACGATCCCAAAATGGTCAATATGGACGAAATTTTAACATTTAATCTTTTGACTCTAAATGACTGTTGGATGTGAATTATGACTTTGTCAACTAAAATAAGTGTGTTTAAAGTCATTTCTGTGCCTGAAACGGGTCAAAATTGAAGCTTTTGAGTAAGCAAAACTCTGTAAAAATGGCAATTTTGGTCACTGTGAGGGTTTAAAAAGTGGTTATTCAACATGAGGCACGATCCAATTGACATTTTGAATCATTTTTGGTACAGTCCAAAAAATCAATTTTCGGATGAAAAACGATGACTCCGGACCTGTCGAATGATCCCAAAATGGTCAATATGGATGAAATTTTAACATTTAATCTTTTGACTCTAAATGACTGTTGGATGTGAATTATGACTTTGTCAACTAAAATAAGTGTGTTTAAAGTCATTTCTGTGCCTGAAACGGGTCAAAATTGAAGCTTTTGAGAAAGCAAAACTCTGTAAAAATGGCAATTTTGGTCACTTTGAGGGTTTAAAAAGTGGCTATTCAACATGAGGCACGATCCAATTGACATTTTGAATCATTTTTGGTACAGTCCAAAAAATCAATTTTCGGATGAAAAACGATGACTCCGGACCTGTTGAACAATCCCAAAATGGTCAATATGGATGAAATTTTAGCATTTAATCTTTTGACTCTAAATGACTGTTGGATGTGAATTATGACTTTGTCAACTAAAATAAGTGTGTTTAAAGTCATTTCTGTGCCTGAAACGGGTCAAAATTGAAGCTTTTGAGAAAGCAAAACTCTGTAAAAATGGCAATTTTGGTCACTTTGAGGGTTTAAAAAGTGGCTATTCAACATGAGGCACGATCCAATTGACATTTTGAATCATTTTTGGTACAGTCCAAAAAATCAATTTTCGGATAAAAAACGATGACTCCGGACCTGTCGAACGATCCCAAAATGGTCAATATGAATGAAATTTTAACATTTAATCTTTTGACTCTAAATGACTGTTGGATGTGAATTATGACTTTGTCAACTAAAATAAGTGTGTTTAAAGTCATTTCTGTGCCTGAAACGGGTCAAAATTGATGCTTTTGAGTAAGAAAAACTCTGTAAAAATGGCAATTTTGGTCACTATGAGGGTTTAAAAAGTGGTTATTCAACATGAGGCACGATCCAATTGACATTTTGAATCATTTTTGGTACAGTCTAAAAAATAAATTTTCGGATGAAAAACGATGACTCCGGACCTGTCGAACAATCCCAAAATGGTCAATATGGATGAAATTTTAACATTTAATCTTTTGACTCTAAATGACTGTTGGATGTGAATTATGACTTTGTCAACTAAAATAAGTGTGTTTAAAGTCATTTCTGTGCCTGAAACGGGTCAAAATTGAAGCTTTTGAGTAAGCAAAACTCCGTAAAAATGGCAATTTTGGTCACTGTGAGGGTTTAAAAAGTGGTTATTCAACATGAGGCACGATCCAATTGACATTTTGAATCATTTTTGGTACAGTCCAAAAAATCAATTTTCGGATGAAAAACGATGACTCCGGACCAGTCGAACGATCCCAAAATGGTCAATATGGACGAAATTTTAACATTTAATCTTTTGACTCTAAATGACTGTTGGATGTGAATTATGACTTTGTCAACTAAAATAAGTGTGTTTAAAGTCATTTCTGTGCCTGAAACGGGTCAAAATTGAAGCTTTTGAGTAAGCAAAACTCTGTAAAAATGGCAATTTTGGTCACTTTGAGGGTTTAAAAAGTGGCTATTCAACATGAGGCACGATCCAATTGACATTTTGAATCATTTTTGGTACAGTCCAAAAAATCAATTTTCGGATGAAAAACGATGACTCCGGACCTGTCGAACGATCCCAAAATGGTCAATAAGGATGAAATTTTAACATTTAATCTTTTGACTCTAAATGACTGTTGGATGTGAATTATGACTTTGTCAACTAAAATAAGTGTGTTTAAAGTCATTTCTGTGCCTGAAACGGGTCAAAATTGAAGCTTTTGAGTAAGCAAAACTCTGTAAAAATGGCAATTTTGGTCACTGTGAGGGTTTAAAAAGTGGTTATTCAACATGAGGCACGATCCAATTGACATTTTGAATCATTTTTGGTACAGTCCAAAAAATCAATTTTCGGATGAAAAACGATGACTCCGGACCAGTCCAACGATCCCAAATTTGTCAATATGGATGAAATTTTAACATTTAATCTTTTGACTCTAAATGACTGTTGGATGTGAATTATGACTTTGTCAACTAAAATAAGTGTGTTTAAAGTCATTTCTGTGCCTGAAACGGGTCAAAATTGAAGCTTTTGAGTAAGCAAAACTCTGTAAAAATGGCAATTTTGGTCACTGTGAGGGTTTAAAAAGTGGTTATTCAACATGAGGCACGATCCAATTGACATTTTGAATCATTTTTGGTACAGTCTAAAAAATAAATTTTCGGATGAAAAACGATGACTCCGGACCTGTCGAACAATCCCAAAATGGTCAATATGGATGAAATTTTAACATTTAATCTTTTGACTCTAAATGACTGTTGGATGTGAATTATGACTTTGTCAACTAAAATAAGTGTGTTTAAAGTCATTTCTGTGCCTGAAACGGGTCAAAATTGAAGCTTTTGAGTAAGCAAAACTCCGTAAAAATGGCAATTTTGGTCACTGTGAGGGTTTAAAAAGTGGTTATTCAACATGAGGCACGATCCAATTGACATTTTGAATCATTTTTGGTACAGTCCAAAAAATCAATTTTCGGATGAAAAACGATGACTCCGGACCAGTCGAACGAACCCAAAATGGTCAATATGGACGAAATTTTAACATTTAATCTTTTGACTCTAAATGACTGTTGGATGTGAATTATGACTTTGTCAACTAAAATAAGTGTGTTTAAAGTCATTTCTGTGCCTGAAACGGGTCAAAATTGAAGCTTTTGAGTAAGCAAAACTCTGTAAAAATGGCAATTTTGGTCACTGTGAGGGTTTAAAAAGTGGTTATTCAACATGAGGCACGATCCAATTGACATTTTGAATCATTTTTGGTACAGTCCAAAAAATCAATTTTCGGATGAAAAACGATGACTCCGGACCTGTCGAACGATCCCAAAATGGTCAATATGGATGAAATTTTAACATTTAATCTTTTGACTCTAAATGACTGTTGGATGTGAATTATGACTTTGTCAACTAAAATAAGTGTGTTTAAAGTCATTTCTGTGCCTGAAACGGGTCAAAATTGAAGCTTTTGAGTAAGCAAAACTCTGTAAAAATGGCAATTTTGGTCACTGTGAGGGTTTAAAAAGTGGTTATTCAACATGAGGCACGATCCAATTGACATTTTGAATAATTTTTGGTACAGTCCAAAAAATCAATTTTCGGATGAAAAACGATGACTCCGGACCAGTCCAACGATCCCAAAATGGTCAATATGGATGAAATTTTAACATTTACTCTTTTGACTCTAAATGACTGTTGGATGTGAATTATGACTTTGTCAACTAAAATAAGTGTGTTTAAAGTCATTTCTGTGCCTGAAACGGGTCAAAATTGAAGCTTTTGAGTAAGCAAAACTCTGTAAAAATGGCAATTTTGGTCACTGTGAGGGTTTAAAAAGTGGTTATTCAACATGAGGCACGATCCAATTGACATTTTGAATCATTTTTGGTACAGTCCAAAAAATCAATTTTCGGATGAAAAACGATGACTCCGGACCTGTCGAACGATCCCAAAATGGTCAATATGGATGAAATTTTAACATTTAATCTTTTGACTCTAAATGACTGTTGGATGTGAATTATGACTTTGTCAACTAAAATAAGTGTGTTTAAAGTCATTTCTGTGCCTGAAACGGGTCAAAATTGAAGCTTTTGAGAAAGCAAAACTCTGTAAAAATGGCAATTTTGGTCACTTTGAGGGTTTAAAAAGTGGCTATTCAACATGAGGCACGATCCAATTGACATTTTGAATCATTTTTGGTACAGTCCAAAAAATCAATTTTCGGATGAAAAACGATGACTCCGGACCTGTTGAACAATCCCAAAATGGTCAATATGGATGAAATTTTAGCATTTAATCTTTTGACTCTAAATGACTGTTGGATGTGAATTATGACTTTGTCAACTAAAATAAGTGTGTTTAAAGTCATTTCTGTGCCTGAAACGGGTCAAAATTGAAGCTTTTGAGTAAGCAAAACTCTGTAAAAATGGCAATTTTGGTCACTGTGAGGGTTTAAAAAGTGGCTATTCAACATGAGGCACGATCCAATTGACATTTTGAATCATTTTTGGTACAGTCCAAAAAATCAATTTTCAGATGAAAAACGATGACTCCGGACCTGTCGAACGATCCCAAAATGGTCAATATGGATGAAATTTTAACATTTAATCTTTTGACTCTAAATGACTGTTGGATGTGAATTATGACTTTGTCAACTAAAATAAGTGTGTTTAAAGTCATTTCTGTGCCTGAAACGGGTCAAAATTGAAGCTTTTGAGTAAGCAAAACTCTGTAAAAATGGCAATTTTGGTCACTGTGAGGGTTTAAAAAGTGGTTATTCAACATGAGGCACGATCCAATTGACATTTTGAATCATTTTTGGTACAGTCCAAAAAATCAATTTTCGGATGAAAAACGATGACTCCGGACCAGTCGAACGATCCCAAAATGGTCAATATGGACGAAATTTTAACATTTAATCTTTTGACTCTAAATGACTGTTGGATGTGAATTATGACTTTGTCAACTAAAATAAGTGTGTTTAAAGTCATTTCTGTGCCTGAAAAGGGTCAAAATTGAAGCTTTTGAGTAAGCAAAACTCTGTAAAAATGGCAATTTTGGTCACTGTGAGGGTTTAAAAAGTGGTTATTCAACATGAGGCACGATCCAATTGACATTTTGAATCATTTTTGGTACAGTCCAAAAAATCAATTTTCGGATGAAAAACGATGACTCCGGACATGTCGAACGATCCCAAAATGGTCAATATGGATGAAATTTTAACATTTAATCTTTTGACTCTAAATGACTGTTGGATGTGAATTATGACTTTGTCAACTAAAATAAGTGTGTTTAAAGTCATTTCTGTGCCTGAAACGGGTCAAAATTGAAGCTTTTGAGAAAGCAAAACTCTGTAAAAATGGCAATTTTGGTCACTTTGAGGGTTTAAAAAGTGGCTATTCAACATGAGGCACGATCCAATTGACATTTTGAATCATTTTTGGTACAGTCCAAAAAATCAATTTTCGGATGAAAAACGATGACTCCGGACCTGTTGAACAATCCCAAAATGGTCAATATGGATGAAATTTTAGCATTTAATCTTTTGACTCTAAATGACTGTTGGATGTGAATTATGACTTTGTCAACTAAAATAAGTGTGTTTAAAGTCATTTCTGTGCCTGAAACGGGTCAAAATTGAAGCTTTTGAGTAAGCAAAACTCTGTAAAAATGGCAATTTTGGTCACTGTGAGGGTTTAAAAAGTGGTTATTCAACATGAGGCACGATCCAATTGACATTTTGAATCATTTTTGGTACAGTCCAAAAAATCAATTTTCGGATGAAAAACGATGACTCCGGACCTGTCGAACGATCCCAAAATGATCAATATGGATGAAATTTTAACATTTAATCTTTTGACTCTAAATGACTGTTGGATGTGAATTATGACTTTGTCAACTAAAATAAGTGTGTTTAAAGTCATTTCTGTGCCTGAAACGGGTCAAAATTGAAGCTTTGAGAAAGCAAAACTCTGTAAAAATGGCAATTTTGGTCACTTTGAGGGTTTAAAAAGTGGCTATTCAACATGAGGCACGATCCAATTGACATTTTGAATCATTTTTGGTACAGTCCAAAAAATCAATTTTCGGATAAAAAACGATGACTCCGGACCTGTCGAACGATCCCAAAATGGTCAATATGGATGAAATTTTAACATTTAATCTTTTGACTCTAAATGACTGTTGGATGTGAATTATGACTTTGTCAACTAAAATAAGTGTGTTTAAAGTCATTTCTGTGCCTGAAACGGGTCAAAATTGAAGCTTTTGAGTAAGCAAAACTCTGTAAAAATGGCAATTTTGGTCACTGTGAGGGTTTAAAAAGTGGTTATTCAACATGAGGCACGATACAATTGACATTTTGAATCATTTTTGGTACAGTCTAAAAAATAAATTTTCGGATGAAAAACGATGACTCCGGACCTGTCGAACAATCCCAAAATGGTCAATATGGATGAAATTTTAACATTTAATCTTTTGACTCTAAATGACTGTTGGATGTGAATTATGACTTTGTCAACTAAAATAAGTGTGTTTAAAGTCATTTCTGTGCCTGAAACGGGTCAAAATTGAAGCTTTTGAGTAAGCAAAACTCCGTAAAAATGGCAATTTTGGTCACTGTGAGGGTTTAAAAAGTGGTTATTCAACATGAGGCACGATCCAATTGACATTTTGAATCATTTTTGGTACAGTCCAAAAAATCAATTTTCGGATGAAAAACGATGACTCCGGACCAGTCGAACGATCCCAAAATGGTCAATATGGACGAAATTTTAACATTTAATCTTTTGACTCTAAATGACTGTTGGATGTGAATTATGACTTTGTCAACTAAAATAAGTGTGTTTAAAGTCATTTCTGTGCCTGAAACGGGTCAAAATTGAAGCTTTTGAGTAAGCAAAACTCTGTAAAAATGGCAATTTTGGTCACTTTGAGGGTTTAAAAAGTGGCTATTCAACATGAGGCACGATCCAATTGACATTTTGAATCATTTTTGGTACAGTCCAAAAAATCAATTTTCGGATGAAAAACGATGACTCCGGACCTGTCGAACGATCCCAAAATGGTCAATATGGATGAAATTTTAACATTTAATCTTTTGACTCTAAATGACTGTTGGATGTGAATTATGACTTTGTCAACTAAAATAAGTGTGTTTAAAGTCATTTCTGTGCCTGAAACGGGTCAAAATTGAAGCTTTTGAGTAAGCAAAACTCTGTAAAAATGGCAATTTTGGTCACTGTGAGGGTTTAAAAAGTGGTTATTCAACATGAGGCACGATCCAATTGACATTTTGAATCATTTTTGGTACAGTCCAAAAAATCAATTTTCGGATGAAAAACGATGACTCCGGACCAGTCCAACGATCCCAAAATGGTCAATATGGATGAAATTTTAACATTTAATCTTTTGACTCTAAATGACTGTTGGATGTGAATTATGACTTTGTCAACTAAAATAAGTGTGTTTAAAGTCATTTCTGTGCCTGAAACGGGTCAAAATTGAAGCTTTTGAGTAAGCAAAACTCTGAAAAAAAAAAAATTTTGGTCACTGTGAGGGTTTAAAAAGTGGTTATTCAACATGAGGCACGATCCAATTGACATTTTGAATCATTTTTGGTACAGTCCAAAAAATCAATTTTCGGATGAAAAACGATGACTCCGGACTTGTCGAACGATCCCAAAATGGTCAATATGGATGAAATTTTAACATTTAATCTTTTGACTCTAAATGACTGTTGGATGTGAATTATGACTTTGTCAACTAAAATAAGTGTGTTTAAAGTCATTTCTGTGCCTGAAACGGGTCAAAATTGAAGCTTTTGAGAAAGCAAAACTGTAAAAATGGCAATTTTGGTCACTTTGAGGGTTTAAAAAGTGGCTATTCAACATGAGGCACGATCCAATTGACATTTTGAATCATTTTTGGTACAGTCCAAAAAATCAATTTTCGGATGAAAAACGATGACTCCGGACCTGTTGAACAATCCCAAAATGGTCAATATGGATGAAATTTTAGCATTTAATCTTTTGACTCTAAATGACTGTTGGATGTGAATTATGACTTTGTCAACTAAAATAAGTGTGTTTAAAGTCATTTCTGTGCCTGAAACGGGTCAAAATTGAAGCTTTTGAGTAAGCAAAACTCTGTAAAAATGGCAATTTTGGTCACTGTGAGGGTTTAAAAAGTGGCTATTCAACATGAGGCACGATCCAATTGACATTTTGAATCATTTTTGGTACAGTCCAAAAAATCAATTTTCAGATGAAAAACGATGACTCCGGACCTGTCGAACGATCCCAAAATGGTCAATATGGATGAAATTTTAACATTTAATCTTTTGACTCTAAATGACTGTTGGATGTGAATTATGACTTTGTCAACTAAAATAAGTGTGTTTAAAGTCATTTCTGTGCCTGAAACGGGTCAAAATTGAAGCTTTTGAGTAAGCAAAACTCTGTAAAAATGGCAATTTTGGTCACTTTGAGGGTTTAAAAAGTGGCTATTCAACATGAGGCACGATCCAATTGACATTTTGAATCATTTTTGGTACAGTCCAAAAAATCAATTTTCGGATGAAAAACGATGACTCCGGACCTGTCGAACGATCCCAAAATGGTCAATATGGATGAAATTTTAACATTTAATCTTTTGACTCTAAATGACTGTTGGATGTGAATTATGACTTTGTCAACTAAAATAAGTGTGTTTAAAGTCATTTCTGTGCCTGAAACGGGTCAAAATTGAAGCTTTTGAGAAAGCAAAACTCTGTAAAAATGGCAATTTTGGTCACTTTGAGGGTTTAAAAAGTGGCTATTCAACATGAGGCACGATCCAATTGACATTTTGAATCATTTTTGGTACAGTCCAAAAAATCAATTTTCGGATGAAAAACGATGACTCCGGACCTGTCGAACAATCCCAAAATGGTCAATATGGATGAAATTTTAGCATTTAATCTTTTGACTCTAAATGACTGTTGGATGTGAATTATGACTTTGTCAACTAAAATAAGTGTGTTTAAAGTCATTTCTGTGCCTGAAACGGGTCAAAATTGAAGCTTTTGAGTAAGCAAAACTCTGTAAAAATGGCAATTTTGGTCACTGTGAGGGTTTAAAAAGTGGCTATTCAACATGAGGCACGATCCAATTGACATTTTGAATCATTTTTGGTACAGTCCAAAAAATCAATTTTCGGATGAAAAACGATGACTCCGGACCTGTCGAACGATCCCAAAATGGTCAATATGGATGAAATTTTAACATTTAATCTTTTGACTCTAAATGACTGTTGGATGTGAATTATGACTTTGTCAACTAAAATAAGTGTGTTTAAAGTCATTTCTGTGCCTGAAACGGGTCAAAATTGAAGCTTTTGAGTAAGCAAAACTCTGTAAAAATGGCAATTTTGGTCACTGTGAGGGTTTAAAAAGTGGTTATTCAACATGAGGCACGATCCAATTGACATTTTGAATCATTTTTGGTACAGTCCAAAAAATCAATTTTCGGATGAAAAACGATGACTCCGGACCTGTCGAACGATCCCAAAATGGTCAATATGGATGAAATTTTAACATTTAATCTTTTGACTCTAAATGACTGTTGGATGTGAATTATGACTTTGTCAACTAAAATAAGTGTGTTTAAAGTCATTTCTGTGCCTGAAACGGGTCAAAATTGAAGCTTTTGAGAAAGCAAAACTCTGTAAAAATGGCAATTTTGGTCACTTTGAGCGTTTAAAAAGTGGCTATTCAACATGAGGCACGATCCAATTGACATTTTGAATCATTTTTGGTACAGTCCAAAAAATCAATTTTCGGATGAAAAACGATGACTCCGGACCTGTTGAACAATCCCAAAATGGTCAATATGGATGAAATTTTAGCATTTAATCTTTTGACTCTAAATGACTGTTGGATGTGAATTATGACTTTGTCAACTAAAATAAGTGTGTTTAAAGTCATTTCTGTGCCTGAAACGGGTCAAAATTGAAGCTTTTGAGTAAGCAAAACTCTGTAAAAATGGCAATTTTGGTCACTGTGAGGGTTTAAAAAGTGGTTATTCAACATGAGGCACGATCCAATTGACATTTTGAATCATTTTTGGTACAGTCCAAAAAATCAATTTTCGGATGAAAAACGATGACTCCGGACCTGTCGAACGATCCCAAAATGGTCAATATGGATGAAATTTTAGCATTTAATCTTTTGACTCTAAATGACTGTTGGATGTGAATTATGACTTTGTCAACTAAAATAAGTGTGTTTAAAGTCATTTCTGTGCCTGAAACGGGTCAAAATTGAAGCTTTTGAGTAAGCAAAACTCTGTAAAAATGGCAATTTTGGTCACTGTGAGGGTTTAAAAAGTGGCTATTCAACATGAGGCACGATCCAATTGACATTTTGAATCATTTTTGGTACAGTCCAAAAAATCAATTTTCGGATGAAAAACGATGACTCCGGACCAGTCCAACGATCCCAAAATGGTCAATATGGATGAAATTTTAACATTTAATCTTTTGACTCTAAATGACTGTTGGATGTGAATTATGACTTTGTCAACTAAAATAAGTGTGTTTAAAGTCATTTCTGTGCCTGAAACGGGTCAAAATTGAAGCTTTTGAGTAAGCAAAACTCTGTAAAAATGGCAATTTTGGTCACTTTGAGGGTTTAAAAAGTGGCTATTCAACATGAGGCACGATCCAATTGACATTTTGAATCATTTTTGGTACAGTCCAAAAAATCAATTTTCGGATGAAAAACGATGACTCCGGACCTGTCGAACGATCCCAAAATGGTCAATATGGATGAAATTTTAACATTTAATCTTTTGACTCTAAATGACTGTTGGATGTGAATTATGACTTTGTCAACTAAAATAAGTGTGTTTAAAGTCATTTCTGTGCCTGAAACGGGTCAAAATTGAAGCTTTTGAGTAAGCAAAACTCTGTAAAAATGGCAATTTTGGTCACTGTGAGGGTTTAAAAAGTGGCTATTCAACATGAGGCACGATCCAATTGACATTTTGAATCATTTTTGGTACAGTCCAAAAAATCAATTTTCGGATGAAAAACGATGACTCCGGACCAGTCGAACGATCCCAAAATGGTCAATATGGACGAAATTTTAACATTTAATCTTTTGACTCTAAATGACTGTTGGATGTGAATTATGACTTTGTCAACTAAAATAAGTGTGTTTAAAGTCATTTCTGTGCCTGAAACGGGTCAAAATTGAAGCTTTTGTGTAAGCAAAACTCTGTAAAAATGGCAATTTTGGTCACTGTGAGGGTTTAAAAAGTGGTTATTCAACATGAGGCACGATCCAATTGACATTTTGAATCATTTTTGGTACAGTCCAAAAAATAAATTTTCGGATGAAAAACGATGACTCCGGACCTGTCGAACGATCCCAAAATGGTCAATATGGATGAAATTTTAACATTTAATCTTTTGACTCTAAATGACTGTTGGATGTGAATTATGACTTTGTTAACTAAAATAAGTGTGTTTGAAGTCATTTCTGTGCCTGAAACGGGTCAAAATTGAAGCTTTTGAGTAAGCAAAACTCTGTAAAAATGGCAATTTTGGTCACTGTGAGGGTTTAAAAAGTGGTTATTCAACATGAGGCACGATCCAATTGACATTTTGAATCATTTTTGGTACAGTCCAAAAAATCAATTTTCGGATGAAAAACGATGACTCCGGACCTGTCGAACGATCCCAAAATGGTCAATATGGATGAAATTTTAACATTTAATCTTTTGACTCTAAATGACTGTTGGATGTGAATTATGACTTTGTCAACTAAAATAAGTGTGTTTAAAGTCATTTCTGTGCCTGAAACGGGTCAAAATTGATGCTTTTGAGTAAGAAAAACTCTGTAAAAATGGCAATTTTGGTCACTGTGAGGGTTTCAAAAAGTGGTTATTCAACATGAGGCACGATCCAATTGACATTTTGAATCATTTTTGGTACAGTCTAAAAAATAAATTTTCGGATGAAAAACGATGACTCCGGACCTGTCGAACAATCCCAAAATGGTCAATATGGATGAAATTTTAACATTTAATCTTTTGACTCTAAATGACTGTTGGATGTGAATTATGACTTTGTCAACTAAAATAAGTGTGTTTAAAGTCATTTCTGTGCCTGAAACGGGTCAAAATTGAAGCTTTTGAGTAAGCAAAACTCCATAAAAATGGCAATTTTGGTCACTGTGAGGGTTTAAAAAGTGGTTATTCAACATGAGGCACGATCCAATTGACATTTTGAATCATTTTTGGTACAGTCCAAAAAATCAATTTTCGGATGAAAAACGATGACTCCGGACCAGTCGAACGATCCCAAAATGGTCAATATGGACGAAATTTTAACATTGAATCTTTTGACTCTAAATGACTGTTGGATGTGAATTATGACTTTGTCAACTAAAATAAGTGTGTTTAAAGTCATTTCTGTGCCTGAAACGGGTCAAAATTGAAGCTTTTGAGTAAGCAAAACTCTGTAAAAATGGCAATTTTGGTCACTGTGAGGGTTTAAAAAGTGGTTATTCAACATGAGGCACGATCCAATTGACATTTTGAATCATTTTTGGTACAGTCCAAAAAATCAATTTTCGGATGAAAAACGATGACTCCGGACCTGTCGAACGATCCCAAAATGGTCAATATGGATGAAATTTTAACATTTAATCTTTTGACTCCAAATGACTGTTGGATGTGAATTATGACTTTGTCAACTAAAATAAGTGTGTTTAAAGTCATTTCTGTGCCTGAAACGGGTCAAAATTGAAGCTTTTGAGTAAGCAAAACTCTGTAAAAATGGCAATTTTGGTCACTGTGAGGGTTTAAAAAGTGGCTATTCAACATGAGGCACGATCCAATTGACATTTTGAATCATTTTTGGTACAGTCCAAAAAATCAATTTTCGGATGAAAAACGATGACTCCGGACCAGTCGAACGATCCCAAAATGGTCAATATGGACGAAATTTTAACATTTAATCTTTTGACTCTAAATGACTGTTGGATGTGAATTATGACTTTGTCAACTAAAATAAGTGTGTTTAAAGTCATTTCTGTGCCTGAAACGGGTCAAAATTGAAGCTTTTGTGTAAGCAAAACTCTGTAAAAATGGCAATTTTGGTCACTGTGAGGGTTTAAAAAGTGGTTATTCAACATGAGGCACGATCCAATTGACATTTTGAATCATTTTTGGTACAGTCCAAAAAATAAATTTTCGGATGAAAAACGATGACTCCGGACCTGTCGAACGATCCCAAAATGGTCAATATGGATGAAATTTTAACATTTAATCTTTTGACTCTAAATGACTGTTGGATGTGAATTATGACTTTGTTAACTAAAATAAGTGTGTTTGAAGTCATTTCTGTGCCTGAAACGGGTCAAAATTGAAGCTTTTGAGTAAGCAAAACTCTGTAAAAATGGCAATTTTGGTCACTGTGAGGGTTTAAAAAGTGGTTATTCAACATGAGGCACGATCCAATTGACATTTTGAATCATTTTTGGTACAGTCCAAAAAATCAATTTTCGGATGAAAAACGATGACTCCGGACCTGTCGAACGATCCCAAAATGGTCAATATGGATGAAATTTTAACATTTAATCTTTTGACTCTAAATGACTGTTGGATGTGAATTATGACTTTGTCAACTAAAATAAGTGTGTTTAAAGTCATTTCTGTGCCTGAAACGGGTCAAAATTGATGCTTTTGAGTAAGAAAAACTCTGTAAAAATGGCAATTTTGGTCACTGTGAGGGTTTCAAAAAGTGGTTATTCAACATGAGGCACGATCCAATTGACATTTTGAATCATTTTTGGTACAGTCTAAAAAATAAATTTTCGGATGAAAAACGATGACTCCGGACCTGTCGAACAATCCCAAAATGGTCAATATGGATGAAATTTTAACATTTAATCTTTTGACTCTAAATGACTGTTGGATGTGAATTATGACTTTGTCAACTAAAATAAGTGTGTTTAAAGTCATTTCTGTGCCTGAAACGGGTCAAAATTGAAGCTTTTGAGTAAGCAAAACTCCATAAAAATGGCAATTTTGGTCACTGTGAGGGTTTAAAAAGTGGTTATTCAACATGAGGCACGATCCAATTGACATTTTGAATCATTTTTGGTACAGTCCAAAAAATCAATTTTCGGATGAAAAACGATGACTCCGGACCAGTCGAACGATCCCAAAATGGTCAATATGGACGAAATTTTAACATTGAATCTTTTGACTCTAAATGACTGTTGGATGTGAATTATGACTTTGTCAACTAAAATAAGTGTGTTTAAAGTCATTTCTGTGCCTGAAACGGGTCAAAATTGAAGCTTTTGAGTAAGCAAAACTCTGTAAAAATGGCAATTTTGGTCACTGTGAGGGTTTAAAAAGTGGTTATTCAACATGAGGCACGATCCAATTGACATTTTGAATCATTTTTGGTACAGTCCAAAAAATCAATTTTCGGATGAAAAACGATGACTCCGGACCTGTCGAACGATCCCAAAATGGTCAATATGGATGAAATTTTAACATTTAATCTTTTGACTCCAAATGACTGTTGGATGTGAATTATGACTTTGTCAACTAAAATAAGTGTGTTTAAAGTCATTTCTGTGCCTGAAACGGGTCAAAATTGAAGCTTTTGAGTAAGCAAAACTCTGTAAAAATGGCAATTTTGGTCACTTTGAGGGTTTAAAAAGTGGCTATTCAACATGAGGCACGATCCAATTGACATTTTGAATCATTTTTGGTACAGTCCAAAAAATCAATTTTCGGATGAAAAACGATGACTCCGGACCTGTCGAACGATCCCAAAATGGTCAATATGGATGAAATTTTAACATTTAATCTTTTGACTCTAAATGACTGTTGGATGTGAATTATGACTTTGTCAACTAAAATAAGTGTGTTTAAAGTCATTTCTGTGCCTGAAACGGGTCAAAATTGAAGCTTTTGAGTAAGCAAAACTCTGTAAAAATGGCAATTTTGGTCACTGTGAGGGTTTAAAAAGTGGTTATTCAACATGAGGCACGATCCAATTGACATTTTGAATCATTTTTGGTACAGTCCAAAAAATCAATTTTCGGATGAAAAACGATGACTCCGGACCAGTCCAACGATCCCAAAATGGTCAATATGGATGAAATTTTAACATTTAATCTTTTGACTCTAAATGACTGTTGGATGTGAATTATGACTTTGTCAACTAAAATAAGTGTGTTTAAAGTCATTTCTGTGCCTGAAACGGGTCAAAATTGAAGCTTTTGAGTAAGCAAAACTCTGTAAAAATGGCAATTTTGGTCACTGTGAGGGTTTAAAAAGTGGTTATTCAACATGAGGCACGATCCAATTGACATTTTGAATCATTTTTGGTACAGTCCAAAAAATCAATTTTCGGATGAAAAACGATGACTCCGGACCTGTCGAACGATCCCAAAATGGTCAATATGGATGAAATTTTAACATTTAATCTTTTGACTCTAAATGACTGTTGGATGTGAATTATGACTTTGTCAACTAAAATAAGTGTGTTTAAAGTCATTTCTGTGCCTGAAACGGGTCAAAATTGAAGCTTTTGAGAAAGCAAAACTCTGTAAAAATGGCAATTTTGGTCACTTTTAGGGTTTAAAAAGTGGCTATTCAACATGAGGCACGATCCAATTGACAATTTGAATCATTTTTGGTACAGTCCAAAAAATCAATTTTCGGATGAAAAACGATGACTCCGGACCTGTTGAACAATCCCAAAATGGTCAATATGGATGAAATTTTAGCATTTAATCTTTTGACTTTAAATGACTGTTGGATGTGAATTATGACTTTGTCAACTAAAATAAGTGTGTTTAAAGTCATTTCTGTGCCTGAAACGGGTCAAAATTGAAGCTTTTGAGTAAGCAAAACTCTGTAAAAATGGCAATTTTGGTCACTGTGAGGGTTTAAAAAGTGGTTATTCAACATGAGGCACGATCCAATTGACATTTTGAATCATTTTTGGTACAGTCCAAAAAATCAATTTTCGGATGAAAAACGATGACTCCGGACCTGTCGAACGATCCCAAAATGGTCAATATGGATGAAATTTTAACATTTAATCTTTTGACTCCAAATGACTGTTGGATGTGAATTATGACTTTGTCAACTAAAATAAGTGTGTTTAAAGTCATTTCTGTGCCTGAAACGGGTCAAAATTGAAGCTTTTGAGTAAGCAAAACTCTGTAAAAATGGCAATTTTGGTCACTTTGAGGGTTTAAAAAGTGGCTATTCAACATGAGGCACGATCCAATTGACATTTTGAATCATTTTTGGTACAGTCCAAAAAATCAATTTTCGGATGAAAAACGATGACTCCGGACCTGTCGAACGATCCCAAAATGGTCAATATGGATGAAATTTTAACATTTAATCTTTTGACTCTAAATGACTGTTGGATGTGAATTATGACTTTGTCAACTAAAATAAGTGTGTTTAAAGTCATTTCTGTGCCTGAAACGGGTCAAAATTGAAGCTTTTGAGTAAGCAAAACTCTGTAAAAATGGCAATTTTGGTCACTGTGAGGGTTTAAAAAGTGGTTATTCAACATGAGGCACGATCCAATTGACATTTTGAATCATTTTTGGTACAGTCCAAAAAATCAATTTTCGGATGAAAAACGATGACTCCGGACCAGTCCAACGATCCCAAAATGGTCAATATGGATGAAATTTTAACATTTAATCTTTTGACTCTAAATGACTGTTGGATGTGAATTATGACTTTGTCAACTAAAATAAGTGTGTTTAAAGTCATTTCTGTGCCTGAAACGGGTCAAAATTGAAGCTTTTGAGTAAGCAAAACTCTGTAAAAATGGCAATTTTGGTCACTGTGAGGGTTTAAAAAGTGGTTATTCAACATGAGGCACGATCCAATTGACATTTTGAATCATTTTTGGTACAGTCCAAAAAATCAATTTTCGGATGAAAAACGATGACTCCGGACCTGTCGAACGATCCCAAAATGGTCAATATGGATGAAATTTTAACATTTAATCTTTTGACTCTAAATGACTGTTGGATGTGAATTATGACTTTGTCAACTAAAATAAGTGTGTTTAAAGTCATTTCTGTGCCTGAAACGGGTCAAAATTGAAGCTTTTGAGAAAGCAAAACTCTGTAAAAATGGCAATTTTGGTCACTTTTAGGGTTTAAAAAGTGGCTATTCAACATGAGGCACGATCCAATTGACAATTTGAATCATTTTTGGTACAGTCCAAAAAATCAATTTTCGGATGAAAAACGATGACTCCGGACCTGTTGAACAATCCCAAAATGGTCAATATGGATGAAATTTTAGCATTTAATCTTTTGACTTTAAATGACTGTTGGATGTGAATTATGACTTTGTCAACTAAAATAAGTGTGTTTAAAGTCATTTCTGTGCCTGAAACGGGTCAAAATTGAAGCTTTTGAGTAAGCAAAACTCTGTAAAAATGGCAATTTTGGTCACTGTGAGGGTTTAAAAAGTGGCTATTCAACATGAGGCACGATCCAATTGACATTTTGAATCATTTTTGGTACAGTCCAAAAAATCAATTTTCGGATGAAAAACGATGACTCCGGACCTGTCGAACGATCCCAAAATGGTCAATATGGATGAAATTTTAACATTTATTTTTTTGACTCTAAATGACTGTTGGATGTGAATTATGACTTTGTCAACTAAAATAAGTGTGTTTAAAGTCATTTCTGTGCCTGAAACGGGTCAAAATTGATGCTTTTGAGTAAGCAAAACTCTGTAAAAATGGCAATTTTGGTCACTTTGAGGGTTTAAAAAGTGGCTATTCAACATGAGGCACGATCCAATTGACATTTTGAATCATTTTTGGTACAGTCCAAAAAATCAATTTTCGGATGAAAAACGATGACTCCGGACCTGTCGAACGATCCCAAAATGGTCAATATGGATGAAATTTTAACATTTAATCTTTTGACTCTAAATGACTGTTGGATGTGAATTATGACTTTGTCAACTAAAATAAGTGTGTTTAAAGTCATTTCTGTGCCTGAAACGGGTCAAAATTGAAGCTTTTGAGAAAGCAAAACTCTGTAAAAATGGCAATTTTGGTCACTTTGAGGGTTTAAAAAGTGGCTATTCAACATGAGGCACGATCCAATTGACATTTTGAATCATTTTTGGTACAGTCCAAAAAATCAATTTTCGGGTGAAAAACGATGACTCCGGACCTGTCGAACAATCCCAAAATGGTCAATATGGATGAAATTTTAGCATTTAATCTTTTGACTCTAAATGACTGTTGGATGTGAATTATGACTTTGTCAACTAAAATAAGTGTGTTTAAAGTCATTTCTGTGCCTGAAACAGGTCAAAATTGAAGATTTTGAGTAAGCAAAACTCTGTAAAAATGGCAATTTTGGTCACTGTGAGGGTTTAAAAAGTGGCTATTCAACATGAGGCATGATCCAATTGACATTTTGAATCATTTTTGGTACAGTCCAAAAAATCAATTTTCGGATGAAAAACGATGACTCCGGACCTGTCGAACGATCCCAAAATGGTCAATATGGATGAAATTTTAACATTTAATCTTTTGACTCTGAATGACTGTTGGATGTGAATTATGACTTTGTCAACTAAAATAAGTGTGTTTAAAGTCATTTCTGTGCCTGAAACGGGTTAAAATTGAAGCTTTTGAGTAAGCAAAACTCTGTAAAAATGGCAATTTTGGTCACTGTGAGGGTTTAAAAAGTGGTTATTCAACATGAGGCACGATCCAATTGACATTCTGAATCATTTTTGGTACAGTCCAAAAAATCAATTTTCGGATGAAAAACGATGACTCCGGACCAGTCGAACGATCCCAAAATGGTCAATATGGACGAAATTTTAACATTTAATCTTTTGACTCTAAATGACTGTTGGATGTGAATTATGACTTTGTCAACTAAAATAAGTGTGTTTAAAGTCATTTCTGTGCCTGAAACGGGTCAAAATTGAAGCTTTTGAGTAAGCAAAACTCTGTAAAAATGGCAATTTTGGTCACTGTGAGGGTTTAAAAAGTGGTTATTCAACATGAGGCACGATCCAATTGACATTTTGAATCATTTTTGGTACAGTCCAAAAAATCAATTTTCGGATGAAAAACGATGACTCCGGACCTGTCGAACGATCCCAAAATGGTCAATATGGATGAAATTTTAACATTTAATCTTTTGACTCTAAATGACTGTTGGATGTGAATTATGACTTTGTCAACTAAAATAAGTGTGTTTAAAGTCATTTCTGTGCCTGAAACGGGTCAAAATTGAAGCTTTTGAGAAAGCAAAACTCTGTAAAAATGGCAATTTTGGTCACTTTGAGGGTTTAAAAAGTGGCTATTCAACATGAGGCACGATCCAATTGACATTTTGAATCATTTTTGGTACAGTCCAAAAAATCAATTTTCGGGTGAAAAACGATGACTCCGGACCTGTCGAACAATCCCAAAATGGTCAATATGGATGAAATTTTAGCATTTAATCTTTTGACTCTAAATGACTGTTGGATGTGAATTATGACTTTGTCAACTAAAATAAGTGTGTTTAAAGTCATTTCTGTGCCTGAAACAGGTCAAAATTGAAGATTTTGAGTAAGCAAAACTCTGTAAAAATGGCAATTTTGGTCACTGTGAGGGTTTAAAAAGTGGCTATTCAACATGAGGCATGATCCAATTGACATTTTGAATCATTTTTGGTACAGTCCAAAAAATCAATTTTCGGATGAAAAACGATGACTCCGGACCTGTCGAACGATCCCAAAATGGTCAATATGGATGAAATTTTAACATTTAATCTTTTGACTCTGAATGACTGTTGGATGTGAATTATGACTTTGTCAACTAAAATAAGTGTGTTTAAAGTCATTTCTGTGCCTGAAACGGGTTAAAATTGAAGCTTTTGAGTAAGCAAAACTCTGTAAAATGGCAATTTTGGTCACTGTGAGGGTTTAAAAAGTGGTTATTCAACATGAGGCACGATCCAATTGACATTTTGAATCATTTTTGGTACAGTCCAAAAAATCAATTTTCGGATGAAAAACGATGACTCCGGACTAGTCGAACGACCCCAAAATGGTCAATATGGACGAAATTTTAACATTTAATCTTTTGACTCTAAATGACTGTTGGATGTGAATTATGACTTTGTCAACTAAAATAAGTGTGTTTAAAGTCATTTCTGTGCCTGAAACGGGTCAAAATTGAAGCTTTTGAGTAAGCAAAACTCTGTAAAAATGGCAATTTTGGTCACTGTGAGGGTTTAAAAAGTGGTTATTCAACATGAGGCACGATCCAATTGACATTTTGAATCATTTTTGGTACAGTCCAAAAAATCAATTTTCGGATGAAAAACGATGACTCCGGACCTGTCGAACGATCCCAAAATGGTCAATATGGATGAAATTTTAACATTTAATCTTTTGACTCTAAATGACTGTTGGATGTGAATTATGACTTTGTCAACTAAAATAAGTGTGTTTAAAGTCATTTCTGTGCCTGAAACGGGTCAAAATTGAAGCTTTTGAGTAAGCAAAACTCTGTAAAAATGGCAATTTTGGTCACTGTGAGGGTTTAAAAAGTGGTTATTCAACATGAGGCACGATCCAATTGACATTTTGAATCATTTTTGGTACAGTCCAAAAAATCAATTTTCGGATGAAAAACGATGACTCCGGACCTGTCGAACGATCCCAAAATGGTCAATATGGATGAAATTTTAACATTTAATCTTTTTGACTCTAAATGACTGTTGGATGTGAATTATGACTTTGTCAACTAAAATAAGTGTGTTTAAAGTCATTTCTGTGCCTGAAACGGGTCAAAATTGAACCTTTTGAGTAAGCAAAACTCTGTAAAAATGGCAATTTTGGTCACTTTGAGGGTTTAAAAAGTGGCTATTCAACATGAGGCACGATCCAATTGACATTTTGAATCATTTTTGGTACAGTCCAAAAAATCAATTTTCGGATGAAAAACGATGACTCCGGACCTGTCGAACGATCCCAAAATGGTCAATATGGATGAAATTTTAACATTTAATCTTTTGACTCTAAATGACTGTTGGATGTGAATTATGACTTTGTCAACTAAAATAAGTGTGTTTAAAGTCATTTCTGCGCCTGAAACGGGTCAAAATTGAAGCTTTTGAGTAAGCAAAACTCTGTAAAAATGGCAATTTTGGTCACTGTGAGGGTTTAAAAAGTGGTTATTCAACATGAGGCACGATCCAATTGACATTTTGAATCATTTTTGGTACAGTCCAAAAATCAATTTTCGGATGAAAAACGATGACTCCGGACCAGTCCAACGATCCCAAAATGGTCAATATGGATGAAATTTTAACATTTAATCTTTTGACTCTAAATGACTGTTGGATGTGAATCATGACTTTTTCAACTAAAATAAGTGTGTTTAAAGTCATTTCTGTGCCTGAAACGGGTCAAAATTGAAGCTTTTGAGTAAGCAAAACTCTGTAAAAATGGCAATTTTGGTCACTGTGAGGGTTTAAAAAGTGGTTATTCAACATGAGGCACGATCCAATTGACATTTTGAATCATTTTTGGTACAGTCCAAAAAATCAATTTTCGGATGAAAAACGATGACTCCGGACCTGTCGAACGATCCCAAAATGGTCAATATGGATGAAATTTTAACATTTAATCTTTTGACTCTAAATGACTGTTGGATGTGAATTATGACTTTGTCAACTAAAATAAGTGTGTTTAAAGTCATTTCTGTGCCTGAAACGGGTCAAAATTGAAGCTTTTGAGAAAGCAAAACTCTGTAAAAATGGCAATTTTGGTCACTTTGAGGGTTTAAAAAGTGGCTATTCAACATGAGGCACGATCCAATTGACATTTTGAATCATTTTTGGTACAGTCCAAAAAATCAATTTTCGGATGAAAAACGATGACTCCGGACCTGTCGAACAATCCCAAAATGGTCAATATGGATGAAATTTTAGCATTTAATCTTTTGACTCTAAATGACTGTTGGATGTGAATTATGACTTTGTCAACTAAAATAAGTGTGTTTAAAGTCATTTCTGTGCCTGAAACGGGTCAAAATTGAAGCTTTTGAGTAAGCAAAACTCTGTAAAAATGGCAATTTTGGTCACTTTGAGGGTTTAAAAAGTGGCTATTCAACATGAGGCACGATCCAATTGACATTTTGAATCATTTTGGTACAGTCCAAAAATCAATTTTCGGATGAAAAACGATGACTCCGGGACCTGTCGAACAATCCCAAAATGGTCAATATGGATGAAATTTTAGCATTTAATCTTTTGACTCTAAATGACTGTTGGATGTGAATTATGACTTTGTCAACTAAAATAAGTGTGTTTAAAGTCATTTCTGTGCCTGAAACAGGTCAAATTGAAGATTTTGAGTAAGCAAAACTCTGTAAAAATGGCAATTTTGGTCACTGTGAGGGTTTAAAAAGTGGCTATTCAACATGAGGCACGATCCAATTGACATTTTGAATCATTTTTGGTACAGTCCAAAAAATCAATTTTCGGATGAAAAACGATGACTCCGGACCTGTCGAACGATCCCAAAATGGTCAATATGGATGAAATTTTAACATTTAATCTTTTGACTCTGAATGACTGTTGGATGTGAATTATGACTTTGTCAACTAAAATAAGTGTGTTTAAAGTCATTTCTGTGCCTGAAACGGGTTAAAATTGAAGCTTTTGAGTAAGCAAAACTCTGTAAAAATGGCAATTTTGGTCACTGTGAGGGTTTAAAAAGTGGTTATTCAACATGAGGCACGATCCAATTGACATTTTGAATCATTTTTGGTACAGTCCAAAAAATCAATTTTCGGATGAAAAACGATGACTCCGGACCAGTCGAACGATCCCAAAATGGTCAATATGGACGAAATTTTAACATTTAATCTTTTGACTCTAATGACTGTTGGATGTGAATTATGACTTTGTCAACTAAAATAAGTGTGTTTAAAGTCATTTCTGTGCCTGAAACGGGTCAAAATTGAAGCTTTTGAGTAAGCAAAACTCTGTAAAAATGGCAATTTTGGTCACTGTGAGGGTTTAAAAGTGGTTATTCAACATGAGGCACGATCCAATTGACATTTTGAATCATTTTTGGTACAGTCCAAAAAATCAATTTTCGGATGAAAAACGATGACTCCGGACCTGTCGAACGATCCCAAAATGGTCAATATGGATGAAATTTTAACATTTAATCTTTTGACTCTAAATGACTGTTGGATGTGAATTATGACTTTGTCAACTAAAATAAGTGTGTTTAAAGTCATTTCTGTGCCTGAAACGGGTCAAAATTGAAGCTTTTGAGTAAGCAAAACTCTGTAAAAATGGCAATTTTGGTCACTGTGAGGGTTTAAAAAGTGGTTATTCAACATGAGGCACGATCCAATTGACATTTTGAATCATTTTTGGTACAGTCCAAAAAAATCAATTTTCGGATGAAAAACGATGACTCCGGACCTGTCGAACGATCCCAAAATGGTCAATATGGATGAAATTTTAACATTTAATCTTTTGACTCTAAATGACTGTTGGATGTGAATTATGACTTTGTCAACTAAAATAAGTGTGTTTAAAGTCATTTCTGTGCCTGAAACGGGTCAAAATTTAAACCTTTTGAGTAAGCAAAACTCTGTAAAAATGGCAATTTTGGTCACTTTGAGGGTTTAAAAAGTGGCTATTCAACATGAGGCACGATCCAATTGACATTTTGAATCATTTTTGGTACAGTCCAAAAAATCAATTTTCGGATGAAAAACGATGACTCCGGACCTGTCGAACGATCCCAAAATGGTCAATATGGATGAAATTTTAACATTTAATCTTTTGACTCTAAATGACTGTTGGATGTGAATTATGACTTTGTCAACTAAAATAAGTGTGTTTAAAGTCATTTCTGCGCCTGAAACGGGTCAAAATTGAAGCTTTTGAGTAAGCAAAACTCTGTAAAAATGGCAATTTTGGTCACTGTGAGGGTTTAAAAAGTGGTTATTCAACATGAGGCACGATCCAATTGACATTTTGAATCATTTTTGGTACAGTCCAAAAAATCAATTTTCAGATGAAAACGATGACTCCGGACCAGTCCAACGATCCCAAAATGGTCAATATGGATGAAATTTTAACATTTAATCTTTTGACTCTAAATGACTGTTGGATGTGAATCATGACTTTTTCAACTAAAATAAGTGTGTTTAAAGTCATTTCTGTGCCTGAAACGGGTCAAAATTGAAGCTTTTGAGTAAGCAAAACTCTGTAAAAATGGCAATTTTGGTCACTGTGAGGGTTTAAAAAGTGGTTATTCAACATGAGGCACGATCCAATTGACATTTTGAATCATTTTTGGTACAGTCCAAAAAATCAATTTTCGGATGAAAACGATGACTCCGGACCTGTCGAACGATCCCAAAATGGTCAATATGGATGAAAATTTTAACATTTAATCTTTTGACTCTTAATGACTGTTGGATGTGAATTATGACTTTGTCAACTAAAATAAGTGTGTTTAAAGTCATTTCTGTGCCTGAAACGGGTCAAAATTGAAGCTTTTGAGAAAGCAAAACTCTGTAAAAATGGCAATTTTGGTCACTTTGAGGGTTTAAAAAGTGGCTATTCAACATGAGGCACGATCCAATTGACATTTTGAATCATTTTTGGTACAGTCCAAAAATCAATTTTCGGATGAAAAACGATGACTCCGGACCTGTCGAACAATCCCAAAATGGTCAATATGGATGAAATTTTAGCATTTAATCTTTTGACTCTAAATGACTGTTGGATGTGAATTATGACTTTGTCAACTAAAATAAGTGTGTTTAAAGTCATTTCTGTGCCTGAAACGGGTCAAAATTGAAGCTTTTGAGTAAGCAAAACTCTGTAAAAATGGCAATTTTGGTCACTGTGAGGGTTTAAAAAGTGGTTATTCAACATGAGGCACGATCCAATTGACATTTTGAATCATTTTTGGTACAGTCCAAAAAAATCAATTTTCGGATGAAAAACGATGACCAGTCGAACGATCCCAAAATGGTCAATATGGACGAAATTTTAACATTTAATCTTTTGACTCTAAATGACTGTTGGATGTGAATTATGACTTTGTCAACTAAAATAAGTGTGTTTAAAGTCATTTCTGTGCCTGAAACGGGTCAAAATTGAAGCTTTTGAGTAAGCAAAACTCTGTAAAAATGGCAATTTTGGTCACTGTGAGGGTTTAAAAAGTGGTTATTCAACATGAGGCACGATCCAATTGACATTTTGAATCATTTTTGGTACAGTCCAAAAAATCAATTTTCGGATGAAAAACGATGACTCCGGACCAGTCCAACGATCCCAAAATGGTCAATATGGATGAAATTTTAACATTTAATCTTTTGACTCTAAATGACTGTTGGATGTGAATTATGACTTTGTCAACTAAAATAAGTGTGTTTAAAGTCATTTCTGTGCCTGAAACGGGTCAAAATTGAAGCTTTTGAGTAAGCAAAACTCTGTAAAAATGGCAATTTGGTCACTGTGAGGGTTTAAAAAGTGGTTATTCAACATGAGGCACGATCCAATTGACATTTTGAATCATTTTTGGTACAGTCCAAAAAATCAATTTTCGGATGAAAACGATGACTCCGGACCTGTCGAACGATCCCAAAATGGTCAATATGGATGAAATTTTAACATTTAATCTTTTGACTCTAAATGACTGTTGGATGTGAATTATGACTTTGTCAACTAAAATAAGTGTGTTTAAAGTCATTTCTGTGCCTGAAACGGGTCAAAATTGAAGCTTTTGAGAAAGCAAAACTCTGTAAAAATGGCAATTTTTGGTCACTTTGAGGGTTTAAAAAGTGGCTATTCAACATGAGGCACGATCCAATTGACATTTTGAATCATTTTTGGTACAGTCCAAAAAATCAATTTTCGGATGAAAAACGATGACTCCGGACCTGTCGAACAATCCCAAAATGGTCAATATGGATGAAATTTTAGCATTTAATCTTTTGACTCTAAATGACTGTTGGATGTGAATTATGACTTTGTCAACTAAAATAAGTGTGTTTAAAGTCATTTCTGTGCCTGAAACGGGTCAAAATTGAAGCTTTTGAGTAAGCAAAACTCTGTAAAAATGGCAATTTTGGTCACTGTGAGGGTTTAAAAAGTGGCTATTCAACATGAGGCACGATCCAATTGACATTTTGAATCATTTTTGGTACAGTCCAAAAAATCAATTTTCGGATGAAAAACGATGACTCCGGACCTGTCGAACGATCCCAAAATGGTCAATATGGATGAAATTTTAACATTTAATCTTTTGACTCTGAATGACTGTTGGATGTGAATTATGACTTTGTCAACTAAAATAAGTGTGTTTAAAAGTCATTTCTGTGCCTGAAACGGGTCAAAATTGAAGCTTTTGAGTAAGCAAAACTCTGTAAAAATGGCAATTTTGGTCACTGTGAGGGTTTAAAAAGTGGTTATTCAACATGAGGCACGATCCAATTGACATTTTGAATCATTTTGGTACAGTCCAAAAAATAAATTTTCGGATGAAAAACGATGACTCCGGACCTGTCGAACGATCCCAAAATGGTCAATATGGACGAAATTTTAACATTTAATCTTTTGACTCTAAATGACTGTTGGATGTGAATTATGACTTTGTCAACTAAAATAAGTGTGTTTAAAGTCATTTCTGTGCCTGAAACGGGTCAAAATTGAAGCTTTTGAGTAAGCAAAACTCTGTAAAAATGGCAATTTTGGTCACTGTGAGGGCTTAAAAAGTGGTTATTCAACACGAGGCACGATCCAATTGACATTTTGAATCATTTTTGGTACAGTCCAAAAAATCAATTTTCAGATGAAAAACGATGACTCGGGACCTGTCGAACGATCCCAAAATGGTCAATATGGATGAAATTTTAACATTTAATCTTTTGACTCTAAATGACTGTTGGATGTGAATTATGACTTTGTTAACTAAAATAAGTGTGTTTGAAGTCATTTCTGTGCCTGAAACGGGTCAAAATTGAAGCTTTTGAGTAAGCAAAACTCTGTAAAAATGGCAATTTTGGTCACTGTGAGGGTTTAAAAAGTGGTTATTCAACATGAGGCACGATCCAATTGACATTTTGAATCATTTTTGGTACAGTCCAAAAAAATCAATTTTCGGATGAAAAACGATGACTCCGGACCTGTCGAACGATCCCAAATGGTCAATATGGATGAAATTTTAACATTTAATCTTTTGACTCTAAATGACTGTTGGATGTGAATTATGACTTTGTCAACTAAAATAAGTGTGTTTAAAGTCATTTCTGTGCCTGAAACGGGTCAAAATTGATGCTTTTGAGTAAGAAAACTCTGTAAAAAATGGCAATTTTGGTCACTGTGAGGGTTTAAAAAGTGGTTATTCAACATGAGGCACGATCCAATTGACATTTTGAATCATTTTTGGTACAGTCTAAAAAATAAATTTTCGGATGAAAAACGATGACTCCGGACCTGT